>NC_056728.1:477810890-477970890 GCF_019279795.1 Protopterus annectens
AGAGGACACCCCTGCTTGGTTCCCCTGATCAAACTCAATCTATCACACAGGAACCCTCCCACCTTAATTCTTGCCTCCAGCCCTTTATATACTCCTTTATTCTGTAAGGCAATGCGAATGCTACAATTGCCCTACTCACAAAATCCCAGCTGACTCTACCGAACACTCTGCATTCAGAACTACAAACAATACCAACATTTTCTGACACTCTCTTTTCTTTATTTTTTATTAACATTGTCAAATGTTTGCATCTCCTCCACAAAACCACACTGATCCATATCTATCGATTTTGGCAAAATAGCAGCAGCTTCAATCAGCTCAGTGTGGAAGTTTTCCTCCTCCAGAAAAACTCATTCAGCTTCCCTTTGAAGTCTCTGCCATATTTTACTCTGGGAGAAATACTCTCGCCCTACATACAGAATCAGTGGGACCACAAACATTTTTATGGCCAGTATTTTGTGACCTAAATCCAGACTCACTATCATCCCTTTTCTCAGTTTCTCACTTTATTTTTAAAATAACATCTTCCCCTGATTCTTCTGATGTAGTCTCCACTTTTCTCTTGACCCATATCCCTTAATATTATATTCTGTAATGACTCTATAGGTAAGGATATCAGTGCACTAATTAAAATGATTCCTTGGTTATCTTTATATGCGTGCAAGCAAGCAGCCTGGGGATCCAAACAGCACATGCAGTCTTCTTCCAGATGGTAGGGAAGGACTGAATACATTGTGACTACCTGGCATACTGCTTTCTGGATATATTAGTTTAAGCAAGAAAGATTCAATATGGGCCAAGACCCTTAGTTTTATTTGGGACCAAGAAGATTCCTGACTAAGATAAGGATCCTCTCTGGTCTGGGAGACCTCTTGGATTATTTTTTTATGAAGGAGGTTGTGGATTCCTTGAATCGAAATCCTCTTTTGATGGACAGGGACATTCTGGGAAAGGAGGAGACAGCACTGGTGGCGGTTTCAAAAAGGGTGCTCAACAGTCACTGGGATTATTCCCTTGATCCCAATGTCTTATGTTAAAGCAAGCTACACTTTTGATGCAAGGAAATGTAGCCTCTGACAGCTCCCAGAGGGCAGACAGTTCAAGAATTATGTTGCGTACTTCTGCTCTTGTGGCAGTGGCCACTAGGAAATCTACGATCTCGGTGGGAAGCTCGGTTTCTATGTTGTTTGTAATGGGACTGTTGGGATTTTCTAAACAAGAAAGCTTTGTATTTAGCATAAGGCTAGATTTATTTATTTATATTTGTGGATCGGGAGTGTCTGACTGGACGTAGGTCCATTTTCAGCGGAGGCCCGGGGAGAAAAGCTACACAGTTAAAATAAACAGACAGTAGTTACATTGGATTACATAGTGATTAACAATTTACATGGCAATTACTTGCAACATATTTACAGATGAAGAACATAGTACATCAGTAGACAACTAGAATCTTTATCTGTGAAATACATAACAGACATAAACAAATGTTACAATAAGAAGTTCCTGCTGTATAATATGTACTAGGCTTATGAGCATCTGAGCTTGCTATAATCAAGGTAGTTAATGGAGTGGATCCATGTTGTCCCCATTTTTGCCCAGTTCAACATTTGGGTTGTTGGATCCATGTTTTCCCATTTTTGTCCAGTTCAACATTTGGGTTGTTGGATCCATGTTGTCCCATTTTCGTCCAGTTCAACAATTGGGTTGCTGGATCCAATCAGAACCGACCTTGGCACCTTTTTCCTAGAGCTGTGCATCTGTGGCACTGACTCCTCTCAGCCATAACTCCCTCCTCTCCATTAAGTTACCCCAGATTGAGTTTGCTGATTTTACCTAAATTATCTATCTCTTCTTGAAAATGCAGAAACCCGTAGAGGTCTCAGTTTACAGACCTTTTAATAATGCACTAAGAATCAAGGGAACATTTTGAACATAATGGCTTAGGTGAGCTCTGTCTGAACACAAGAAGCTGTTATTGGCAATACAAGAAGTGAGAAGGAGGGAGGGATGCTGAATTGGACAAAAATGAGACAAAATGGATCAGTTGTTATGGTTAAGTACATTAACTTTTGTATCCTATACTATTTTCATCAGATTCAATGTGTAGGACAGATTACCAAGCAGCCAAAAAGGTACCTGGATGGTATCAAGGAAGGACATTCCTGAGAATAGTGGAACCAAAGGATGAATGTGCTCTGGATTGCAAGTTCAATTTGCAATAAGACACAAAGATGTGAACCATGAACCATCTTGCTGCTGCACAAATGTCATCAGTGGCAACTCTCTTCATGAACGCAGCAGAGGTGGCTATCGTTCTTGCAGGATAGGCTTTTGGTTTTGTGTGTAGGGGTAAACCCCAGTTATTATAAACAAAGGCAATGCAAGTCAGACAGCCATATAGAAATTGTGAACTGTTGTATATTTCTTCCCAATTTTGCTTTAAAAAAGGATACAAACAATTGATTTGACTTTCTTAAATCTTAAAGCAGAATATGAGCTTTCTGTGAGCATCTAGTGTGTGCAGCAGATATTTCCCTTTGTTTGAGAACTTGGAAAAAAAACTAGCAAATTAAATCAATAGACTGATTCAAATTTGGATGTCACTTTTGGTAGAAAAGAATTTGCTCTCAAAGTTAATCTGTCTTTATGGAAAATGAGATGAAGGTGGTTTGCATGGTAGTGCTTGTAATTCAGAAATCTGTCTGTGTTACTGCAACCACAAAAGTGGTCTTCTAAGAGAGATGCTTAAGATCTACTGGGGCTGCTGGTTCAAAAGGTTCCTGAATTAGGGCTTGAAGCATGACCGTGATGTCCCATGGAGGAACTGAATCCATAAGGGATGGTATTAGCAGGAAAGTTCCCTGGAGAAAAGCTTTTTAAGAGAGGCAATGGAGGAGTCATAGTGCCACTTGCACTTTGATAGTAGAAAAAATAGATCCTTACTGAAAAAGTTCTAACTGAAAATCCAAGATCGAGGGGAGAGAAGCAGAGAACGGATCCAATCTTCTTGAAGATGCCCAGATAGAAAATCTTTTCCACTTGCTTTGATAAATCTTTTTGTTGAGTGTTTTTGTGAAGAAGAAATAATGTGAACTACTGATAACTTTAGGACTTCCAGATCCATTACAGGCAGCCCGGACAGTTGACTTAGAAGATCCAGGCTGGGATCCAGTACCCAAGGTGGGTGTATTAAATGAGGTCAAAGGAAGGGAGACCAAACCAGCCAGGGCCAGTAAGAAGCAATGAGGAAGCAATGAGGATCACTCTGGTCTTGCATCTTGTGGCTTTCTGAATTAATTTTGTCAAGAGTGGTATAAGAGTGTAGAGGAGACCTGGAGGTGAACTGTGGACTACAGCTTCCCTCTGTGACTGTTCCTATGGAGGGATTAGGGCGAAGTAACTACTGCACTTGTTGTTCAGGTATGAAGCAAAGAGGCTGCAGCAAGGTTGGCCCCAGCAGCTGAAAATTTCCATTGCCACTGTCTGGTTGAGAGACCACTCATGAGGAAATAAGATTAACATTCTCAACTTGTCCACTTGTACATTTGATGTCCTGGGTATGTGCATTGCTATCAGAAAATGAGGGGAAGACATCACCCGCTGCAATGCTCTCATGGCCTCCAGGCAAAGCAGGTATGATCATGTTCCTCCTTGTTTGGTGATGTACCAGACCACTGACATACTGACTGTCTGGAAGGACATCACATCCTTGGGTAGATAGTTGTGAAAAGCCTGCTACGTTAGGTGGACCGCTCTCATCTCCAAGATATTGTTGAGAATGTTTGCCTCTAAAGGTGACCAAGTACCTCAAAGTGTCCTGTCCTGTCCCCTAAAAGTGAAGCATCCGTGGGCACTGTGTCCCATGAGATTGGTAGGCAAAAAAGTCTCCCTTCCGCTACTGAAAGAGAATTCATTCACCATTTGATCTCTGCATACATGTGTAAGACGAATTTTGGCATGGAGAGAGAGTACACTCTGTGACCATTAAACTGAGAGAGTCCACTGTTATACTATCACGTAGTACCATGCAAGTGGAACTAATGTGATGGTAGACACCATTAATCTTAACAGGTGTAGAATCAACTTTGCTTAAGGAAAGGGAGGTTGAACTATTTCAGAGGCCATTTTTCATAAGGACAGTACTCTAGCATCTGGAAGCTTGGAAATTTGAAGAACTGTGTTAATATGACGTCCTACAAACTCTGTGTGTGTTGCGTGAGAGACAGTTGGCTTTTTTCTTGATTTGCTGTGATTTCCAGCAGATCTATAAGATGGAATAGTAGTGTTTATTGTTGTATCAGCAAAATCCCTGGAAGTAGCAGTTAAGAGCCTATTGTCATAATATGGGAAGATCTGGATTCCTTGCAGTCAGAGGTAAGCTGATACCTCTGCCATTTTCCACAAAAAAGGCTCACAGGCTGGTAAAGGACACATTATAGCATGTTGAAATCCCACAGCAAACAAAAAACTCAGCGTCTACCACAGTCGAAGTTATAAAAACTTTAATAAACAAAGGTAAAAATGTGATTCAAGAAATGGTAAGCGCTAAGCCATTAGGCTGCTTCTTCAGACCTAACTGAAAAGTATTCAACTTCCTTTTAAAACACAAACTAGCCAATCAGGTAAACCATTCAATCAAGCTATGAAAGCATATACACAATAACCATCCATATATGTATTCATTAAAAAAAAAATAAATAAATAAATATATATATATATATATATATATATATATATATATATATATATGTATACATTAAATATATACATATATATCTAGTATACATTAAATATGCACACACACACACACACACACACACACACAAACACACACACACACACACACACACACACATATATATATAAAAAATAAACATCAGTACATATAAAAACAAATAGGCAAAAATTACCTACTAATGCATGTAAAAACATTAATAAAAATTAGGCTTATCAAACAGCAACAAAGGTAATTCCTTCAATGTGTCAAAGCCTCAAGCTAAATGTCAAAAAGTGCATAGTCATCCCCTTTGGAAAAAACAAAGTACCCGCGAACCACCACATACGTGGTAGTCCCCTAAATACAGAAAATGTAATAAGGGATCTGGGGACCCAAGTAGATAGTAATCTCTCCTTTGATAATCATATTGCCAAAGTGGTTAGAAAATCCTTCTATGTGGCCCACCTAATCACAAAAGGGTTTGCATCTAGAACAAAAGATGTTATTGTGCGCCCCTCTACTCATCACTCATCAGACCCATTATAGAGTACAACGCCCCATTTGGGATGTACCTTACAAGACACCTGCAACAGCTGGAAAGACCACAGAAGTGCCTCAACAAGAGAATTACTGGCCTCAAACATATGCCCTATGCAGACCAACTGAAGAAAATCCAGCTGTACTCGGTTGCATACCACTTACTCAGAGGTGATCTCTGCCTGACATACAAGGCCATGTCCAACCCAGAATTGATGGACATGCTCCACCTAAAAAAAAAAAACAAATCCCCAAGAGCCACAAGCTCTAAGGATCTAAACCTCACCAAAACGTGTGCTGGAGGGATAGATTCCTGTTCCAGGGACTCCCCATGCTTTGGAACAGGATTCCAATCTACATTAGGCAGAGTCCCTCACTAACACTCTTCAAGAGAAACCTTGACGAGTGAATGGGAAACCGAAAATTTACCCCGGGGATCACTGCAGTGGCTCTGCTGGACAGAGGCACAGGGAACTAATGGCTCTGCTGGACCACGTCACAGGGAACTAATCTAAGGGGGCTGCGAAAGCCAACACATTCTGGCTAGGCTTATAGATGCCCTCGGGCAGATAACAGAGTACTTACCTATGAACCTAAAGGATGGGACTTCAACAGGGGTTTAAGAGAGACACGTTCATTAATACCAGGCAACTTATCTGCATCTAACTGTACTATGAATGCTTTTCAGTTAGGATCCTAACTGGTCAGGGAAGACTTGTTGAATGACTCTTTTTCTAGCAAATTTGAAACCTCTGTTGCTGCAGATTCAAACTGACTGGGTGGAAATTCAGGAAACTTTAACTTCTTCTTTGAGAATACAAAAAGGGAATGATGTGGTCTCTGGTGATAATCCTTAGCACCCAGGAATCTGATGCAATGTTCTGTCAGGCTTGTGAGTGTAAGGTTAAGCACCCCCCTTCTCACCGACTCCAGAGTATAGCAGTCAGATAACCCTTTAGGAGTGCTGATAGGGTTTCCCAGTGAAAGGAATGTGAAAACTCTGATTATGCGGTTTGCTTCTGCCCCTGTGGCGACGTCCATCTGAGTTACCTCCCTCTCTGTATGAGGTGGGGTCTCTGTCTCCAGGAGTGTCTTGGTGATAATACTGTGATTTTCTGAAACACTTGTTCTCACCACCCCTTTGGTTCCTTGAATAGAATCTCTGAGGGGTGGAGAAATGGATTCCTAAAGCAGACAGGGTCTTACCATCCTGCTCATTCCTACTAAGCATTTCTTTAACTTTTGGCCTAAAGAGGGTGGCACCATCGAATGGAGCATTGATAAAGGAGGTCTTGAAGCTTTCCACAAAATCACAAAGATGCATCCAGGCATGTTAACTCATGGTAATGCCATTGCCTGGCCATATTAGAAGTGGATTGGGGTCTATGTCATAAAACTGAAAACGCAAACTCTCGAAAGCTCAAATGAGTGAATAATCAAAAACTCGAAATTGGTATTGTGGGGGGCTGTGCCCCCCACCCCCCAAATATATATTCCTACCCCGAGATCGGACTACAGTGAGGAAAGGGCAAATAGTCCGATCTTCACTGTACTGCGATCCCAAAATACCACTTTTGGGTTTCTGATAATTCGCTGTGAGCGTTCGAGAGTTTGCGTTTTCATCTTTCTGAAGTAGACCCGTGGATTGTAGGGTAAACAGCTGAGTGTCCACTGTTTTTTTTGAACATCTGATGGCAAGTTAACCAACAGGGACTTGGAAATCTCCTTCGACAGGTCCCACTGAAAACAAAACATATGTGGAAGCTAATTCAGTGCTCTGGGGGCAAAAGTCACTGAAGCATAATTCCATTTCCCTAATCTATCCAATGCCCTTGACTCCATGTTATGGGGATGAATGGAAGAACTGTTCTCATGCAGTTCTTTTTTGTGACTACTGCTACTATCAAGCCCTCTACTGGTGGCCCTTTAGTCCAATATTTCTTGTGTTTTGGTGCCAATAAAATCCTGTCAGGCTTTTTGGGAATGGGTTCCACTATGTCAGGGTCCTTCCATGTCTGCTGTGCCACAAGATCTATGAGGGCATTCTTGGGGTTGGGGGGATGGCCCATCTTAGGATGTAGATGAGCCACTACTAAAAGCTTCAAGGAACGCATGATTCATTTGGGGAAGGAGTTAGTTTTGGTACACCAATCCCCTCTATGCTTCATCAATTCTAGGAAGTCAGCAAATGTGACTTCAAGGGAGGATCTAGGAGATCTTCACCTTCATCCAAGTTTATGTCTTCAGAGATAGACTCAGGAGAGGAGTCTATGTGCTTCCATTTACATGTCTGTTTCCTAGGACCTTGTCTCTGGGGTGGCTTTGGAGACAGGCATAAATCAGACTGGGAACTCGAGTGTCGAGTATCCTCCAAGGTTATAGGTACTGACTGTTCCTATCAATCAGAATGAGAGTAGCAAGTCACAGGATCCACTGGAAGTTGGGACAGCTTCAAACTCGAGGTCTTCACCTGCTCTCTTAGCCCAGGCAAAGCCCTTTCCACAGCCTTGAAAGCCAATGCTGCAACTGGAGCTGAGGAAGTGTTTTCCCTTATCCAAAGTCTCAGGAATTTTTCCTGGTCTTATCCAGATTTGCTCCGAGTATGACCTCAGACCCGAGCTATTGAGTGCTGTGGCCCCAACAGGAAGAGACAACACCGAAAACTATGGAGTTGACTCATCATTAGGAACTATCCCAAATGATGTGGATACTCTACAATAGCAGATGCAGGGATCTAAACCTTGTCATCACAATAAACAAAACATGCTGGAGGGATAGGTTCCTGACCCAGACTCTGGAATAGATTGCCCATACATGTCAAGCAGGAATTGTTATGGGAACCTATGAACCCAAAACTGATCCATCGACTCCGAGACTTATCTCGATCTGAAAAAACTGGAGTTGAGAGAGTAAGAGATGTACTCAATGTCAAATTCCATGAACTGCCAGATCCAACTGAGGTGTACTAGAAGGGCTCAGAACTGTGGGAACTGGATCCAAAGAGTGAACTGGTACTAGAGAAAAAGGATGAAGGGGTAAGATGGGTCTGTACCTGAAGCTTCCCTCAGGGATGCAGGGACATCGCAGGGAGGACTCCCAGCTGGATTTGTGCCCTTGACAATTTTCTCATCATATGGTTGACATCCATTTCAGTAAGGCTTCTGGTGGATCGGGCCGACCTAGATGATGACAATGATGCCACTGATGGGGGGCCTAGATGAATCTTATTTACTGTAAAATAAGTGAATGGAGCCGACGGCTCATCATTTCCAGTGAGAATCTAGCTTGAGGAGAGACAGAGTTCGGATCCAACTAGTTGGTGGATCCGACTTTCTTTGAGTTTTAGGTGCCAGACATGAAGGATCAGTCAGATCTGGGTTCCTTTTCCTTGATTTTGTCTCTTCCAATTTTCTTTCTTTAGATCTTTTCTCTATAGACTTTTCTACTTTTCTCAGTTTCTTCTTAGACCTATCCCTTTCCTTTCTCTTCTTTTTCTCTGTTTTACTGGTTGTGGAAGCTGAAGCTGGCCTACTAACAGAAGGCATCGTTAGACAGGAAGGAAATGAAAACTCTCTCTGGGGGGGAGCAATCTTTTTATAGTAAGTTTTCTTTTTTGCCTTGAATAGCCCTCGACCCAAAAGCAGTCCAAACATCGCAGTCAGCTTGAAAGTGGACAAGCACCTAAGCAATATATGCAGAGAGAGTGAGGGTCTTGAGGAGGAATTTTGGGTCTGCAAGCCGAGCACTTTTTAAACTCTTGAAGTTTCTCTGACATTAGAAAATTTGTAATAAACAATTAAATTCTAACAATTAACACACTATATATACTCATCTAAGAGAACAGTCACACATAAAACCTGAGAGCTAATGAGTAGCACACAATACTTATCTAGAAGGAAGACACACAGAAAAAACTAACAGCTAATCTGTTTCTAACAACTATCCTAAAAATATCTAAAGCTATAACTACACAGCTATACTATCTTGCAAACTATTCTAAATATCTTAAAAGGTAAGGGTGGAGTCAGAAATATCTATTATTGTAAGAAAAAAAGAGACTTTCACTTATAGTGAAAAGCAGAGCTGTCAGACACACAGCTGGAAGACTCAGGCAACAAATGGGATCTGAGGTAACTTAGTGGAGAGGAAGGAATTATGCGTAGGCAGTAATCAGCGCATCAGATCCACATCTTTAGAAGAAGGTGTTAAGGTCGAATCTGATTGGATCAGACAACCCAAATGCTGAATCGGATGAAAATATACATTAGAGTATATGTTCTTTGCTCCCTGCTGGTTCCTGGCATAGCATCTCTGAGAGTCTGAGAACTTAACCCCAACAGTAGTGAGTGTCTTGACTTTCTAATGAGTTTGTTACAATCAATCATTTATTTTTAGTCCAAATAAGATGAAGCCATCATAGGAGGCATTGATGAAGGCTGCCCTGAAGTGATCCACAGCCCAGCTAGCCACAACCAGGACTGTCATTTCATAGACATACCCACCATGACTGCCCTTGCCACTCCATCTGCATCATTATGTAACAGTATCATGCAGATTGCAGCAACACTGTTCATGGTTACATCCTGTGACTCTACTTGTTTATGGGCGTCTAACTGGTCTCTAGAGTCTTACCAGCTAGTTCTCTATGAAACCTAATAATATGTCAACTAATTAGCTGCTCCAGCAAGAAATGAACTTGAGGTCCTTAAACATTTCCCTAACTGATCCATGATTTTGGACTTCTTGTCAGGGGGGTGGATTACCTAGGCATCCTCTGGGGTTCTCTCTTTTAGTGGAAGTCAAAACAGTGGAGTCCAGAAGGGATAACTTGCTCCAGTGAAGCCTCTCTCTCCAGGCGGACTGAGGACTTTATGTAGTTTTTTAGGTAAGGGATCAACCATGTCAGGTTCCCTTCAGGCATGTTGGCAAACCAGGTCTACCATTTTATCTGGAGGTAGAACTACCCAAGCTGTTGGACAGACTGGAAGGTCTTTTGAAGGATCTCTTCCTCAGGGGAGATGAAGTCAATGGGCTACAATCTCCTATGCCTCATCATTTCTAGGATGTCTCTGAACTGTGGAGGGCGCAGTGGTAGTGTTGTCGCCTCACAGCAAGAGGTTCTCTGGTTCGACCTGCATTCGTGTGGGTTTCCTCCGGGTGTTCTGGCTTCCTCCCACATTAGAAAGACATGCATCTAGAGCATTTCTGCCCAGGCCGTCTCTGAAAATTGGTTTCGTTCCAAGTTGGACTTTCCCAGTTAACAAATGTTAAAAAAATAAATACATAAAATAAATTTGGGATCTTTTGTGGGGAACTGGGGTTGGGGGGGGGGGTCCATTTCAAAGAGATCTGTGTCTATGGAAGGAAGCTCTGAAGGAGAGTCTAGGTGTTCTCTTACACATCCATTTCCTAGGCAAATCTGGAAGAAAGTCATCCAAGTGTTCCAAAGGGAACTCCTCCCCAGATTAGCTGGGTCTCAGGAGACATTCCAATCCAAGGTCTGGTTGAGAAGATAATAACTAACTAAAAGAATCATGCTGGCTGGTTTTCAGGGGTGGTGCTGTCATAGTAGGTGCATCTTCCATTACTGGAAAACTTGAGGTTTTCCTCAGTACCATCTTTCTCATTTCAATAGTATAATAAAGATAGTAGGTACCGGGAGTGTTGAGGTAATGGCTTGTGTCCAGACTGAGGCCAACGCCACAATGCTGACAGCCCCAGGCATTGACCTCAGGACAGGTGTTGGCAAGTGGATTTTCAGCCCTGAGAAGGCAACTGAGTGGGTCAGAGTCAAATTTGATAGCAAGGCATTGGCACTAACAATTTCAGGCTTAGTTAATCTTGGTATCAATGTCACTACTGTCGAAGGCATAGACACTTAGATAAAACTCATGGTTGGTGCTGAAAGAAAGGTCGGCCCAATAATGCAAAGTGCCACAGTAGAACATCTTGTAGGAACTGAAAAGGGAGAGGGCATGGGGCAATTTTTAGGTATTGCAGAAACAGATGAACTGAGATGACACCAAGGCCTTCAAGATTTTCTTCTAATTTAGAGGGGCTGACCTGAAGGATCGAATTGATAGGGCTGAAGCTGGATGGGAATGAAGGAAGAAATTGAAACAGCTTATTTTCCAGGAAGAAGATGTGTGGTCTTCTCGGAGCTGAGCTGGAAGAACCAGAGCATTTGGACCAAGCAAAGCCCAAGGGAGGATTTGGTGGTGGCAATGATGGAGCTCTAGAAGGCCTGGGTTCTGCTATGGACAGTACCTCCGTTCTATTGCACGTGAAGGCACATTGGCTACATTGTCTCTAACTTTCCCAACCTTCTCATTTTGCTTTTTCCCTGGATGGCTGTCATCCTTTGGGTTTACTCCTTTCAAAAGGGTCTTCAAAAGCAACTTGTTCCTGCATTGCATGTTGACTAAAACTTTCATGTTTGCAAATAGAACAATCAGCATTCAAATGTTCCTGTGCTAGGCAGACCACACATGTACATTGTTTGGGTCTTGGGAAAATAATGCATTCCTTGTCTGGTTTATAACAATAACCTTCAAACACACAAGCAACAATATCCCAATAATGTAATTAGTGTCTTAAAAACTGGAATTAACACCACATCAATCAAATGAGAAAGCAACAACGAAGGAAGCCTAACTCTCTTAGTGCCAACAATAAAAGGCAAACAAATAAAAACAGAAAAAAACAGAAACACTTTAAAAACTAATGAATAATGTTACAATTATTCTAACTAGTACAAGTTTTGCTTGTGAAAATTTATTAAATAAAGGGAGGAAGAAAAAACACAAGACTGGACAAAATGGATGCACAGCTTAAGTGGGGATGGGAAGTGACAAAGATGAAAAACTTAATTTTTGCTTGAAAAAGTTAAAAATTATTTTTAAAACTGAAGTTGCTTGAGCTGCAGAAAACTGGTGCATTGCTTGTAGAAATAGCAATGCGATCTGGAGAAGCAAAGCAGTGTATTCTAGGAGAAGCTCAAGTTTGCAGGAAATTATGAAAGTTGCCAGGAAAGTGTGCCTGCAGTGACCAGTCCAAGGATATAGTATGCATACTGGACCAACACAAATCTTTGGTATTCAGTCATTTGATATCCACAGCTCAGCGTAATTCAAAATTTTCTCTACTTCTTGCATTCAAAGGCATATCTCTCTTGAGCCAGTATATGTTGTGGCCATGTGCCAACTAGGAAGGGCGTGTACATCCGCTGCAACCCCACTTTAAACCCATGCAGTGAGCAAGCACATAGTGAAAGGCAGGGAAATAAGGAATGAAAAAAATACCAGCCTTCCTTACATAAAGGAAAATCTCTCTGCCGGTAGATGCTAGAAGGAAAGTTATGATAAAAGAAAGAAAGAATAAAGAAACAGATCTTATATTTTAAAATACAGAGAGAGAAAGAGAATTGTGTAAGCAGCTCTCCAAAGGTTAATGAGCAAGAAATGGCTTTAAAAATTAAATACCTGAATACTCTCTCTCCTAAAGCAGTAATAAGGTGTCTGGGATAGTATTTACTTTGCTTGTTTTTTTTTTTTTTTTTGCAAAGATTAAAAAAATACAAATGTTTGTTCTGAAGAACATATTACTTGTAAATTTGTAATGGTATCTTAGAAAAAAATGAAAATAAAAAAACTACATCCCAATTACCTGTTTCTTACACAATATATTTTTGAGTTGTAAATATGCATTTAATATTTTGTAAAATAAAGAATGCCTGAGTTTTAACAATGGTTGCTTTTGTTTTTGAGTAAACCAAACTGCTTCTGTACAGCATAAATAAAATGTATTTATTACAGTGGAATTCCTTTGTTGTTGTAACCACTGTTTTTATTAGAATGCTTTCTAGTGAAGTTGGGTTTGTGGTTCTGTCACTCTCTCAAGCAAAAGCTAAATACATGCTATTTCTAGTCTGACATCCAGGTGGAGCTGTTCCCTGACTCAGGCAAAAATAAAGTTGTTTTTCTTTTGGCTTTTCCCGGTTAGGGGTCGCCACAGCGGAACTCCGGTCCGCTAATGATTGGCAGTCGATTTTTATGGTGCCGAGGTGCCAGCCCAATGCCCAACCTTCAACGAACTCACACCCATTCACGCATGTCTTTCGAACGCTACTCGACCGCGGGGAGGACATGCAGACTCCACACAGAAGGCGCTCCAGCCGAGAATCGAATGGGAGAACCTCTTGCTGTGAGGCGACAACGCTACCGCTGCACCACCACGGCTTTGCTTCAGGCAAAAATAAAGTTGTTGTTGTTGTTTGTCTTTCGGCTTTTCCCAGTAAGGGGTCGCCACAGCTGAACTCCGGTCCACTAATGACTGGCAGTAGATTTTTAAGAAACGCCGAGGTGCCAGCTCGACGACCAACCTTCAACGAAGGCACGCCCATTTACGCACGCATGTCTTTCAAACACTATCCAACCGCGGGGAGGACATGCAGACTCTACACAGAAGGCACTCTCAAGCCCAGCCGAGAATCGAACGGGAGGACCTCTTGCTGTGAGGTAACAACTTTACCACCGTACCACCGCGGCATTCAGGTAAAAATAAAGTAATATATATTAATTCAGTCTAACCTACAGGTGGAGCTGTGCATAAAATTAAACAAAAGCAATCAACCACACAAATAACCTTTATAAGCTTTATATTTATTTAATTTTTAAAAGGCAGTTGCAGGCATAACTCTCAAAGGTCCTTGATTCTAACTCAAAATGTAATTCTTGTCCTCTTAATCTAGACTCACACACACACATACTTGCATCTCTGTACATCATTTCCTACACACACACACACACACACACACACACACACACACACACACACACACACACACAAGCTTTGCATGCAAGTTAATTAATATCTGCAGAAATTACCAGTCGTAACATTTTATATGCCAGTCTGTTAACAGCACATAATGTGATATGTGAAAAGGTTTAAAGCTACAATGGACATGTATTTTAATTTTACATAGGAATGAGTGTGGAGGGTTTAAAACAGGATGACGTGCTTGTTCAAAGTTACTGTGTAATTAAAAGAGCCCATCAGGATGTGAGTGCTGTGCTTTTGCTGCCGTATTGTGTTAAACCATTTCATGAGTTGTATATACATATACCTGGCTTGTTTGTCATCTGTGCACACCTCTCAACTAATTTGCTTAAGAATCCCAGACAAAGCCAAAATAATGGAGAGACGAAAGCCTAAAATCAGGGACATTTTTAAAACAGTACTCTAGTTTAGGTTATTTAAAAAGCTAATAGAACAACAGGCTTTGCATCAACATGCTTTGTTGTATGATAAGAAGTATTAAACTCTAATGATTGCATTACTTACTGAATGTGATCCTTAGCAACTTACTAGAGGACAGGACAAAAATATGGGGCAAAATCGCAGACATTCTACAAAACTGGGGACAGATGAGAGGTATGCTCGGGTGTGCGTGTGTGCTTACGAGGAGGACTGGGAGAGGTGATCATTGTTAGAGACAGTGTTCGAAACAATGACAGGGGATATATACAAACTCTGAAGACATTAATGAAGTTGCCCTTCATCTGACAGTATATAAAGTGGATAAACTGCTCCTAACAACTGTTTTTCACCCCCTCAAAATGACCGTATTTGGACATACCTTCTTAAATTCATGGAATTACATATATTATTTACTGTCGATCTTGCCTTCAGACACACACAGACAGAGACACACAGACACACTTGTGGAATGTCAAATTTTGTCTTTGGAATAAGATGACAGGTTTAATTTTCTAATAAACTGCAATGATATTACTCACTGCATAGCTATGTTTTAGTTAATATATAACTACAAAGTAGTTGCCATTTCTGAATTCAAGTAGAAGATCCTAAATTAACAAGAAATGTGAAAATTATGGCAGAATGACTCAAGCCAGTCAGCTCAACAATATCTAAACTATTTTTCAACATATTTAAACTGATAATTACTCTGTACAAGTATCTAAACCGTGGAAGAATTAATTCAAGATGAGAGAATGGAATTTGAATTGGTAGATTTCTATAACAGCACTTGTATACCCTATTAAAAATGTGAATACACAGAACTTAGGGAACTAATTCACAACTGCTTTTGCTCACTAGAGAAACTGGTTTCATTTGAAATCTGCTCACCAGACAGTCGCATCTGCTGTTACCATTACAATCTCGCTCACCGGAGACTTGTACTTGCTGTTAAGTAGGAGGTAGTACAATTTTTATACTGCTGTTTCAGGTGAGGATTCCTTTGCTTAGCTTATGGTCCTTTGGACTCGGTAAAGCACTGTATTCAAAGGAAAATGAACTTTTGATGTTGAGGTTTGTTTTTTCTGTTCAGTAAAGAATTAATAAAGAGACATAAAAAGTTGAATGAGCACATTAGGTATATCTGTTTTGTATATAACATCTCTGATTATAATGCAGTATGGGCAACAACAGCAGAAAAGGAAGATTTATTAAAACAGTGGAGAGGTTTAAAAAACATTTACAGGAAGTGTGCGTATATGGAATGTATGACAAATGAAAGAGGGTTTGTGGGATAAATATTTGTTTGTGAAACCTTCCTACAGAAATCTGACCTGTTGGTGGATTCTATGTGAAGCAACATGGAAAATGTATATGTAGAAGCGGGAAAAACTGAATGGAGCCAAGAGAATGAAAATATATTAAATAAACAGAAAATGAGAGAGATTATAAGATGTAGGAAACATTAATTCTGAGGAAAAAGAGAAAATATTATATTACTATAATAAGGATAAAATAAAAAAAAAATATTGAGAAAGAGATTTTGCTTGAAAAAAAGTAGATTTTATATCTTCTGGGAAAGTTTGTGAAGTATACAGAGAGAAACATGTACAGATGGCAAAACAAAAATTAAAAAAATGAACAAAATCTGCCATCATCACAACCCCAAACTTTTCCACATCTTCTACAATCAGCTACTTCTACACAAGCCACTTAGAGCAGAATGTGAACTCTTAGCAGATTTTCCAAGCTCTGCAGCAGCATTTGAAGCAAGGGGAGAAGAATTGCAACAAGTCTTAAATGAACTATGGTCAATCTGTCAGTTTGCACAGGAGTTAGAAACTGCCATTGAGCATATTCAGATGTTTCATGGTGCAGGAGCTGGAGATGAATCTCTCTTACAGGATATAGACATTGAATTACCCAACACCAATCCAAGGCTGCAAATGACTGATAAAAGAGTTCACCCAAAATCAGCAAAACTTAAATGTTGACCAAAAGAGACTCTTCACATTTATCAAAAAACAAATTCAGAGAGAGATTCAAGCAAAAAATTGCCCACTGATCCGACAGTTTGTAACAGGCAGCACAGGAACCGGAAAATCATTTACTCTGAAGTTAGTAGCTGAGCAAGTACGTTGAGGCTACAGAATTCATGACAAAAATGCAGACTTTGTTCATGTACAGTACGTGCGTATACTGGAGTAGCAGCCGTATTAATTGGTGGGCAGACATTGCACTCAGTCTTCAAGCTATCTGTTCAAAGAAGTTATAAGTTTCCTGAAGTCAAGAAATTAACCGGTATTTGGCTTGAACAAATGCGACGCCTGTGGCACCATGTAAGGTTCAGCATAACTGATGAAGCTTCTATGCTGCCCTACAAATTACTTCATCAAATCAATCTCCGTCTACAAGAACTTAAATGCAATAGCCACCTCTTTGGTGATGTGTACATGTTGCTGTTTGGAGATCTGATGCAGCTTCCTCCTGTTCTTGGACACCCAAGTTTTGTACAACTGGAAGAAATGCAGGGCATGGTGCATTTATTCCACCAGTTCAACTTCTGTGAGCTTAAGATAGATGTCAGACAACAAAATTATTGCACTTTTGTGGACTTTCTAAATAATCTTTGCGAGGGTATTCTGACACAGGAACAATATGAGATACTGGTAAGAAAAGCTGAATAAAGCAAGCAAGAAGGTGACTTTGCCCCTGGGCGAGCAATTTGAATCATGCCAACTAATAAGATGGTCCAGCATCACAACAGACTTGTGATGAATAGTGTCAATTCACTGGTGGAGAAATTCACCATCTATGCACATGACCGTTTAATGAAGCACGACATGAGATTGCTTCATCTGCTAATCAAAACTATCACTCCCTCGGACATTAACAGAACTGCGGGAGTGCCTAAGTGTTGACCATTTACCGAGGACTTCGTGTTATGCTACATTTCAATGTTGATATGTCAAAGGGTCTCGTGAATGGCAACATGGGCATCATATTGGATATTGAATTTTAAGGCTGGAGTAAGCACCAGCTGTGTCAACAGGACATCCCCCGAGTAAAAGCAGAATTTGACAACAAGATTGGAATTCACTGGATTGAGCCAATTACACTGGTGTTTGATGTGAAACTTGGTTATGGTTTGGGAGAAAGAAGACTGCTCCCATGGTTTCATGCTATACGGTCACAGTTCACAAACTTCAAGGCAGCACGTCGTAAATTTAAAACCGAACTATTTTGCTGCAGGACAAAAATTTGTTACTCTTAGCAGGTGTACGTCACTCAAAGGAATCAAGATTGATGAAATTCATCCAAGACATTTAACTGAGGGAGACATTTGCAATGAAGGCGCATTACAGGAAATGCAGAAGGTAGGAAATTTGCCTAACTATGCACTTAGTTAGCACACATTTAAGGTAAGATTGACTACTATTAATAAACCTTGATAACTCAACATAAATACAGAATTACTATTGTATTTTTACTTAAAAACTAAAAAGCAAATAATAAAAATATATAAAAAAGTTTTTTTTTTAAAAAAAAGAATGCTTTTTACTTGAGTCACTCAAAGTAAAAATAACGAAGAAGAGTGAAAACTCTGCAAAAGAAACACAGACAGGCTGACATCAGAAAAGCATTTGAGGTTGGTTTTGCCGATTGTGATAATGACAAACCAGAAGAAGTAGCAGGAATCAACAAAATAATAACAGACATTTGAGTCTGGACTTTATCTTTCAGAAAAAGCATGCTATTACAAAACCTGTTATTCTAAAAGAATCTGAGTTTGTAAGAATAATATTGAAAATTTGCCACTGATGTTGGGCCATTGTCCCTCATTTCTGAATTTGTTCAGAATTCTTCCTAAAAGAGTTTAAGAGGTATGAAGCAAATCTGCTCCTACATGACTGTTGCCACAGTTCCCATAAACGACTTACATGTCAAGCGGAACACAGCACATAAGAACATCACACTTGCTTATTTTATTTTTTTCTGTGGACAAAATCAAGCCTGAAGACATATAGTAAATAGTGATTACACACTGCAGGAATGCAAACAGTAAACTGAAAACTTACTTTGTGGGTCAATACTTACTTAAACGCATCCAGAGCACGTGCTGCTTTCATATAATTCGTTAAGAAAAACTGGACATCATTTGCATTCCATTTTTCAGCTTTACAAGGCTCAATGAACTAGTATGAAAAGGGAATATAAGACAGAAGAATGGGGTTATTGTATGCAATCTATTAAAAAGTATTTCTCTACCTGGTTGTTCTGAAAGTCTACTGTTTAAAAGTGCATTTTCTTCCTACAGTTTTGTCTTATACTCAAAGTTTGTTTGAAACTGGTTACCCATCAGTAGTATATTACCTCATTTCAACTGAAAACATGCATGTCGCAGTTGGATATTCTGGTTAAAGCCTAAGATATGGACTACATATACATATTTTAAAAAGTTTATCTTTGGAAGAGATGCATGTCCATGATCTCTCCACACACGAATGCTTTTCACTCTTACCTCTGTAGCTCTAATAATCCTACCATCAGAAACAGTGACATTTGCCTTTTCATGCTCTGCTCAAAAAAACAAAACAAAAAAAAAAAAAAACAGGATGAATATCTGCTAGTGTTATAGGCAATGTTCTCAAAATTAATTCTGCACACTCTCACATATGCTCCTAAGCACTAACTAGTAACAGCGGTACGGCAGGAGATGGCCAGCTCTAAGGACATGACTTGGGGGTGGGTCAGGCAACTATAACGCAGTGCAATCTTCATTCTCAAAGGAGAACATGTCTCCAGGATCTCAATTCCCATCAACAATGAACTAGGCCTACAAGCTACAAAAATCCATTTCCTAACTGGACTTACTGGTGATTAGGTTGCATACCTTATTTCTACACCACTATAACAGATGTGGAAGTATATACACTAGTTACACAAAATCAGTGCTGCACCATTTTGATTGCTACCTTCTGATTTGCCACTACATTTGTTTTTAAAGGTGATTTTTCTAGCTGTTGTTTAAAGTTTCATCTTTTTGTCTTTTTATACAATATATAGAAATGTAAAAGCTGCAGCCGTTTTTCCTGACAGGGCACTGAGTAAACAACAGTGCTGAAATGCTGGGCTGCATCCCCTCGTGCTACACACTGCCATGATAAGAGTGCTCTGTAAGCCATCTCCTACTTCTAGTTTCTCAAACCAAAAATAAAGTGCAAAACACAATTTTCACAGCTCTAGTGTCCTAGGGCTATTTCAGTGTCTGTTAGCAGCATCACTTCATAGGTAGTGGTGGCATGCAGCAATGCACCATCATCAGTGTTTGATACTCAAAATACTCCTTGTTGCCCCTTCCAGTCATCAGACTAGGTAATAAATTCACTGTTTGAATGCCTGTAAATTCAGCACTCAGTTACAGAGGTCTCTTTTCCACTAAACTGGCGATCCAAAAAATATAAGTAACCTCACCGAGGTCCACTTCTGCAGAAGCTCCATACACACACATGCGCACACACAAATACACACATCACCACATTATACAAAGTAGTGTAGGTATGTATCACAGGCTAACAAAGGCCACAGATCCATCACTCCAAAGATGGTACAAAAAAGTGCAGGCAGGAGTGTTTGCCATTAATTTTGCCAAGTTTTACTGGTGGGAGGGTGCAGAGTTCAAATTCTTTTCTCCCCTATGCAGTTGACTTTTGGGTCTGGCAGTTGGTGTGGAGGACTAAAACTCTAAGGTCTTAATGAGCTGCTTTTTGTAGTTTATGTATGGCTAGGCTTCTAAAGATCCTCATGGATAAATAACCTAGAAAGTAGCAATGAACTTATAAATACAATGGACCCCTCATCCCCTCACCCAGGTGACTACAGCTACACTGCATAGCATGGGATCCATAGGAAGGGGAGAGAGACATTGTTAACAGTTTTTTAGCTACAAACATTATTCATGCCATATCTCTAACGAAAATAAAGTCTGCTCCAAAGAGCTATCATCTGAAATACATTACTGCTGATTCACTGCAGCTCCTGTTGAAATTCTTGAAGCACTGTACAACTCAAAAACCTGTGAAGCCAGGTTTCCTGCTGCCCCTCATTACAATTATCATCAACTTTTTGGGAACATCCTGTTTAACCTGGCAAGTGGGTACAAATAATAGTGAAAAGATCTTCAAGCAAAATTTCTAAACTTTCTTAATCCCATGGCATACTGCAGCATTTTACCACCCTCATCCCACAACTCTCTAGGACAAGAACCCCCCAAAACTCTTCTCATAATGGTTGCATTTTTGAAATACTACATTTCTCCTGCTGCAATAGTCTGTGTACTGTACTTCTCAATATCTTTAGACAGACATCTCAAATTAATAACATGGTCTGGCCTCAATCAGCCCTCAAACAAGCATAATTCTAGGTGATGACAACTCCTACACTACATTCTTACCTGTACACTCTATCTTTATGTTATGGAGATTGAGGCTGTCCCCTAAATATGGTAGCCTTCATACAGCCCCCATGGTTATTTGAGTCTGAGACCCCTGTTTTGAGCTAAATCTGTCAGGTCCAGTGGCATAGAGAGGGAAAAGTCCTGACTATGGGCACAGGTAACCAGAGTTCGATTAGCACCTTTCCTGCTTTAGGAAGCCAGCAGGGAAGGATGGGTGGATGGAGCTGATTGCATATAGTTATGATCCCTTGGAGAAGAGCAGAATTTGCAGATGCAGTCTACAGATAAGCATATGATGCATCAAGCCTGTGATCAGTAGTAGCCTTTATTGAGTGAGTGCATGGCTGAATACACTGGTGCAAGGGCAAAGTGCAGCAGTTCCCACTATGACATGGCATGCACATCCAGGGGGTGAGGGTCAGGTCACCCAAAAATTGCACTGATTGACAACATGCCACTGAAGAGCAAAATCCCTCAAAGCTGTCCTTTTAGATGATTCTCAGCCTTGTACTACTGAGTATGTCCCTAGCAAGCAGGAATAAAAGGACTGTGCTCCACTGTGAGAGGCTTGGTGTTTGCCAGGCATGTGGACAAGATATACAGAAAAAAATCCTAACATTAAATTATTCCCTGTCTAGCCTTAATTAGCCACTGAATCAATACAGACAGTTTCTTGAGGATTTCCAAGATGGCTGCACATGTTTATTTCTAGCTCTCCCACTGTGAAAACAGAAACTCAGCAGAGAAGGCCAGCAGACTTGCGTATATGGGTAAATTTCAGTAACTGGCTAGTAAGTGCACTGCCTGGATGCCAGGAATAAAGAAATACAGAAGACTTGGAAAAAATCAGCTACCAAAATTGAGGAAGAAACACTGACTGGGGAAAATGTTCTGCAGCTGCTCAGCAGAAAGCAAAGCAACCTTCAGACATGACTTCAATAACCTACAGGAAGATACAAGACAACTGCATACAGACCTGGTTAAAAATAAACAAAACACTGATGGAGTATATCAACACAAACAACAAAAGGCTGAAAAAAATGGAAGAAGCTTTAAACATATTCAGATGAGATTGATAAAGCTGCAAAATTTAGACGTCAAAATGAAGAAAAGGCTGGCTGACTATGAGACTGCTCAGGAAGAGATGTTTCAGAAAATAACAGAATTAGAAGACAGAGCACACAGCACACAGGGAAAATCTGCAATTTTCAGCTATACCAGAGAAGCTGGAAGGAACAGACTGCATTCATTTCATGAAAGCACAAATAAGCAACTGGACTGCTATTCCACAGCAGGAGTTGTTAGTTGAAAGGGCACTTCATATGTTTATGCTCCAAACATGACTAGACCTGCAATACTACCAGAAGAAAGAGCTGATTTTGACAAAACTGTGGCAGAAGGACAAAGTACTAAAAGTGGGAGATAGAGAGTGTTTGAGGGAGAATGATTACTCATTGTACACTAGACAGAAGAGAAGCAAATTTATTCCACTCTTCAGGGAATGTCGAGATGCAGCTGTGAGATTCAAAGTGCTCTACCCAGCTGTCATCAAGGTATTCTTCCCTGGATGGACAAAATAATTTTTTGATGAACTACATGCTAAGGAGGAAATATAAAAGTTTGTCCAACAAAACGTAAGCCGTGAAACAGAAGGAGATTCTGCTTCTTGTTCTCCTGGTAATAAAGACCACAGAGGGACTGTACCTGTGAAACTTTTTACATTTTTTCAACGGAAAATGTAGGAGAGAAGGAAGAGAGCATGAGAGTTGACTAGATGAATCCAGAGTACACTGGAAATGAAACAGAGATAGGATTTCAGAGATGAACAGTAAAAAAAACAGTAACTTAGTATGGGATTACAATGCAAGAATTATATTTGTGAAATATGACAGAATAAGAAAATCTGGACTTTTTCATAATCTGTTGAAGTTTTGGGGGACTCTAAAGCATATGCTCTAATTCATGTCATTAATGTTCGGAAAAGTGCTTTGGGGATGGGAAGAGTGGGGAGAAAGTTAACAGAAAGTAAAGCTTTTTTTCTTAAATAATACAGACACAGCTTCTTTAAACCAATTCTGTTTGTTATAGACAAATGGAGGCTGGGATATGCTGCCTGTTACAGCAACAAGTTAGGATAAAACAGGACAAACTACTTTTGTAATGGAAACTGGTGTAAAATATTGACATAATGTCGCTGAAAATGTGCATATTCTGTAGTGGGATAGGGCCAAGGACAGGTACAGAATTCAAGAACAGGACAGACTTTAATTTTTAATTGTAAAGATCGTGTCTACAGGTGCAAAATGAAACTTTCTTTTCACACACATGCCTAAAAGGAATTAAGACCCTATCATCCAGGCAATCAAATGAAGTTGACTGATATCAGGGTTTATCAAACACTCCTGTTCTTGTAGGAATAGATTCAGTCTGTGCAGAAGCTTGTGGTAATTGCCCCTGGCCACTTCCAAAAGAAGGGATAACCACAGCTTTCTGGTCAGACGAGGGGTCAACTCAATGATTTTTGGGGATTCTTTCTGAATTTTCAAAAGTACTCTGGAGTCCAGGAACAAAATACTGTCAGTTGACTGTTCAGACAGGAGGCAGACAGGTCTACTTGTGAACTCCTCACAGATGGATCAACTCTTGGAAGACCCCTGATCTAGCTTCCATTTGGGAGGGTTCTGCTCTGGACCTGCTCAGCTTGTCTGCCACAATTCTGCTATGATGGAATGTAGAATACCTGTAAAATGAGACTATGATTTGAAGTTATATCCCAAGCTAACACAGCTAGTCTGTAAAGAGGGTGCAACCTGGTTTCCCCTGTTTGTTGATATACCACATGACTATTGTACTGTCTAACAACATGAAGAGGTCCTGGGGACCAAAGATGATTCAGAGTGGACTGTCTTGATCAGGGCAAGCATCTTTGGTATTTATGTGCTTGCATGTGCCCCTGGTGTCCCACACACCATGTACTTTTATCCCTCCTGAAACTGCTGCCCAAGCAAAGTTAGAGATGTCTGTGGTAACTGACTGCTTTGGAACAAGGAGGGGGAAAGGGAGAACTGGACTTAAAGTTATCTATTGTCTCCACTAAATGATTCATCATCTGATGAACACCAGCACTGGGATTTGAAAAGACAAAGGGTGTTGGTGTTGGAACCAAAGAGATCATTCACTTGTGCCAGGTGTATCATGAGTATCACAGAAGCCATGAGACCCAAACTCCTGAGGTATTACCTCTCAGTGACCAAAGTTTAACCGAAGTTTGAATGGAAAACCTTAGAAATAGATCTAGATATAGATCTGTTTTTTTCTTGTGGAAGAAAAGCTCTTTCAACTGATGTGTCTAGTTGACATCCCAGGAACACAATCCTGTGTTGAGACAAAACGTGAATATACTCTTGGAATCCAAGCTGTGTAAGAGATCTTTCACTCAAGACAGACAGAGAGAGAGAGAGAGAGATTTTCCTGACACTCTGAAAAATATTCTGCAAAGGATAAGCAAGTTATCTAAATATGGGAAATATGGATACCCTGTAGCCTGCAATGAGCTAAAACTGGAGCTAAACACTTTCTGAACGCTCTTGGTGCAGTGTATAGGGATAAGGTACAGAACAGATAATGTGATCCAGACACACAGAACCTTAGGAAATATCTGAAGTCTGGATGAACAGAAATGTGATAATAAGCATCTTTTAAGTCCAGTGTTACCAGGGAACTTGAAGGAGGAGGAAGAAGAGATAACAGGTTTTGAAGTGACCTCATTTTGAATTTGGGCACTATCACAAACAAGTTTAGGAAAGAAACATCAATAAGTGGTCTCCAAGTATTTTCTCTCTTTGACATTAAGGACATCCTTGAATAAAAACCTGAGAAGGAGGAACTGGTTCTATCACTTTATGGGACAGCATGTAATGAAGAACTGGAGGGAACAGAGTCTGATCTGGAGGATGAGGAATGACCCCTGGAAAGGAGGAACTTCCTTCCACTGCCATCTGTAACCGTGATGAATGATTTTCAGAACCCTTCTGTCCGAAACTATATGCTGCCAAAGATAAAAATGGAGATTTAGAGTTAATGGAAGAAAAAAGGGGCCAGGGTGGGAGGGGTCACAAGGTCTCTTGAAAAGTCATGCAGACTTTCTAGACTGTCCTTGGCTTTGGGAGGTTTGAGGCTTCTTTTTGGAACCCCCTTGCCATTTCATTTTGAATGTTTACCTGTATTTTGGTGAGACTGTTTATTCGTTTTCCAAAACTGGATGAGTTAGAGAACCCCTTAGAAAAAATGGAAAAGGAGGGTTGAGAGATTACCCTTTTCCTCTCATTTTTTGATCATTTCTGCAGCAGAGGGGCCAAAAACTAAATCTCTAACCAGAGAAGAATTTAAAATCTCATTAACATTATCTAGGAGGTTCTGAGAATGTAGCCATGCAAGCCTCATCAAAACAGTATCAGTGACCACAGTCCTGGAAGAGGTATCAACAGGATTATACACACTGCAAACAATCAGTAGTGACCTGTTAGCGAACATAGTCCTGGAAGAAGTATCAACAGAATCATACACACACTGTAAACAATCAGTAGTGACCTGTCAGCGAACATAGTCCTGGAAGAAGTATCAACAGAATCATACACACACTGTAAACAATCAGTAGTGACCTGTCAGCGAACATAGTCCTGGAAGAAGTATCAACAGAATCATACACACACTGTAAACAATCAGTGGTGACCTATATAACAGAAGAAGCTAAATTATTTAAAGCAGAGTTTTTCCTCAAAAGAAGAAACTGCAGATAAAACATTCCTCACACTTTCACAATTAGTCAGAACTTTAATGTAAGAACCTAACTTTTCAAAATTCTGAAAATCAAAGTTGCAGAAGTATACACTTTTTCCTCCTACTTATCAACAACTTCCCCATCCTTATCAAATAGAGATGATTAACTGTTTAGCAGCAGTGGGATCAACTAAAGCTATAGTTGTTGGGCTGGATTTGGGAATAGTGTACGA
The DNA here is from genome assembly GCF_019279795.1 of Protopterus annectens. NCBI lineage: Eukaryota > Metazoa > Chordata > Ceratodontiformes > Protopteridae > Protopterus > Protopterus annectens. The sequence goes on from NC_056728.1 coordinate 477,836,872, forward strand.
CAACTTAAATGACTGAGGAACTTGGCACATTCTAGAATAGTCTCAGAGAAAGAGAAATCCCCACAGGGAGAATCAGAAACTGAGCTCTCCTCCAAGTCTAAATCAGAAATCTGAGGAGAAAATCCTGTATCCATCATCTTCCTGTTCAGATTCAGAATCTTGAATCCCTTCAGGAAAAGAAGTATCCCTGTTTCTTTTATCAGAAACTACTTTACAAGAAAGATCAATAACCTGAATTAAACCCTGAGCCAGACACAGTAAACTACTCATAACTATGGAAACAGGAGGATACACAGACACATAATTAATTTTCTGTTTCTTTTTGACAGGAAAAATGGGGCTAACTGTGTTACTAATAGCAGCAGCAGCTTCCCAGGGATGGGCACAGCATTGTGACATAATACAGAACATCATACGGAAGCCTTCACTGTTCCCTCTCCCAGGACCAACAAGAGTGGTTATCTCTTGCATACTGAGGAGACCCGCAACAGCCACAGAGGATGCGACTAACTCCTGGTACATACTGGCTTGTAGCTGTTATACCAGAAAGATCTGGGGTAGAAGATGAGTGGTCTGGAATACAACAAATGGCCATAGCAGTCACCCACCTGTGGCTGATGCAAATTGCTAGCCTACTGTGTTGGCAAAGGCTGTTTGCTTAACTTTTTCTTTTTTTGTCAGGAAGAAGGACTGAATATGGGGCTAGAGGTGTGTTCCATGGTGAAGCCAAAAATGGTGCCTCTTTCCTGAGGAATAAAAGCAGCAAATGCTGGGTAAAAACTGCAAGTCTTTAAAAGTCACTTTTTTCACAGAAAAACGAAGTAAAAAGCACTTTCAAACAAACACTGTGCCAGTCCCTCTAAAAGTAAATTAAATGCAATTTCTCCACAGAAAAACTGGTTGTCAATTACTCTACACAACATTTATACTGACAGGAATAAAGACTGATCAAAAAATATTTTTATTTATTTGCTTTTGTTTACTGAGATAAAGCCCTTCTGGGAACAGATCGGCCAGGGAGAAAAGTTCCAAAGCAAGTACAGAAATACATTTTGAGAATTCAACAGAAAAATGGTCAACAAATATTATTTACAAAGTATTTCACAGCAAAGTGTCAACAAACATTATTTACAAAGCATGCCATATTAAGGAAATAATTGTTTTCACGATGTGAGCAGAATCAAAAGTACTATACTATACTAACACATTTGTATATAATCCATAGCGGACACATTTAGGACTGCATACTTCAAACCGTAGGTGTGGCACAGTTGCATAGTTTATTAGCTGCTAGGTGATATTTTAGGGTGGATTTGAATTGTTGCAGGTTATTTAAAACCCTTACGTGGTTTGGAATTTTGTTCCATGCCTTGGAGATGGTGACAGAGAATAGACAGTCACCATAATAAAGATTAGATTTATTAGCAAAAGTTAGTTTAAGTTCTATTTAGTACATGACACTGGATGAGATGTGACAGTGGGGGCATTTTAAGTGGATGGTGGAGCATTCTGTGTGCTCTGAGTAGATGGAAAATGGTACTGTGTTGAGGACGTTCAAACCAGTTGAGGGTACTGAGTGCTATGCAATGATGGGAGTGGTTTGGGAGGCTGCAGACAAATTTGCTAATTTTGTTGCAGGTGCTTTCTAGCTTGTTTTTGGTGAAAGAGTTGAGATTTGTGAACATTGCTGAGGTATACAGTAGGGTTAGGAAGGAGAAGGATGGTGGCAGCCATTTTTTTTACTATGATCATTTAGCAGATGCTTTGCTTTGTAACGAGAGCCTAGTTTACAGTGGGACTGTTTGTACTCTCAGTGTGCAGATCAAATTTTAACTTATTATCAATGACAATTCCTACTAATTTTGTGTTGGCAATGTTTTCAATTCTTGTGTTGTTTGAGGAGATAATATTAAGGTCAGTGTTGTTTTGATCTATGTTTTAGGAAAGAACAGGATTAGCTTGGTTTTGTTGGGGTTCAATAGCTATTGAGATTTATTTAGCCAGTTTTCTATAGAAGTGAAAGCATCCTATATGATAGTTTCTAAGGTAGGAAGATTTGGGTCTGAGCAAAGTAAAGTAGAGTAGTCAGCATATTGTATTATGTTAATGAGTTTTGATTCCTTGTGCATGTCATTAATGAAGATATTGAAAAGTATTGGCCCAGGTATGGTGCCTCAGGGGACTCCTGTAGTGATTGGAAGGAATGTGGAGTGGGAATAATTCCATTTTACAGACTGGGTGCAACTGTTTAGGTAGCTGGTGATTAAGTCTTTGGAGAAGTAGTTGATGTGAGACCAAAAAAGGTTGAGATAAAATTACATGAGTTTTTACTTTGATTAATGGTGTCCAGGAAATGTATTAGAGCAACTTCAGTGCTGTGGTGGGGCAGAAAGCCATGCTGGGTAGCAGAAAGTAACTGGTTATCATGTAGAAAGGCTAGGAGCTGCTAATGTATGCATTTTTCAAGTACTTTGGAGAAGGGAGGAAGGATTGCGATAAGTTTGACAGTTCAGTGGATGTGCCAATTCTGTGTAATGGGATTATGAAGAAAGATTTCCACAGGGCTTGATGTAGTTTTCTGTAACAGAGCTATTAATTTGGATAGATGCAGGGTACCAAATGATGTTAGCAGCTATACTGAGGTATTTGGATGGTGGGTTGCCAGCAGTTAGTGATGTAAATTGTTTGGTTGTTAGGTTGGATTTGGGTCTGGAGCTACAGTTGGGGGGGTTAGTTGGGTGGATGTAGGTTGTCATTGTTTGAGTTAAGCAGAGTACTGGATATTAAGTTTGCCTATAATGTCCCTGTTGGTTTCAGATGGGAAAGGATTTGGGGTGGGTTTTCTGCCTGGTTTTAGATTTAGATGGTTTTGAATGTATGGTCTGGTTTGTGGAGAAGTTCTTTTTATCATAATGAACTTGTGCCTTTGTGTGGTTCAGAGGGGCCAATATCCATCTAGGTGGGACTGGGTCCTAGTTTTATGCCATTGTTTTAGGTGTTGTCTCTGTCTCTCATGAGTGGTTTAGTTTGACGGGTTAGCCATGGGGCAGAATTTAATTTCACTCTTAAGTCAGTGGAGCTTGTTGGTTTAGTATGGTTAAGGAGGAGTTATTGAAGTGAGAGACAGCTTCATCTAGAGGCAAATGTTTAAGAAGTTCCCAGTTATATTGTTTAACTGTGTCATTAAATATGTATTTATCAAAACTGGTTAAGGCTTTCACAGAGTTCAAGTACAGGGGGTTGGGAGGTGGGCTTATGATATTCTCTGCTGATGCAGGTGGGGTGATGATCGCTGAGACAGTCTGGGAGGGTGCTGGCTAGCCTAATTTTTTCAGGGTTGGTTGAGAGTATGCAGTCAAGTGTGGATGCTTTTTTTTTTTTGCATACTTTGTTAAATTGGGTTGGTTGTTGGGTCAGCTGAGTAAACGACAGAGATTAACAGGGGGGTAGTTAGGTTTGTTAGAGGTCCAATCTACATTAATGTCACCAAACAGGATGTTTTTTTATTTGAAAGTAGATAAGTAGAACCAAGTCCACAAACCACTGCCTTGAAAACACCACAGATATCAATCATGGTACCAGTACGAGACGCTTCAGATTTTCCACACATTTACTGAAATAGTTAAGCACTTTCATTCAATAAAATGAACTTCATCAGAACTAAAATGACCCTTCCATGTAATGAATATATATCATCATCAATCAAGTACAAAACAATATCCACCAAGAAGAATTAAAACTTGCAGAAGCAGCCAATTAATTAATTAATTAATTAATTAATTAATTAATTAAATTAAAACCTTATCAAACTTTTAAAAAGGAAGTGTCCATGTAGAAGCATGTGAAAACATACACTAACATACATTAACAATGTTGTACATACTACCTGATGATATAAAGGTTAAAATTCAAAACTTCTGCTAAAAAAAATCACGTGTTACATTTGTAATTTATGATTTAGCTGCTCTTAATTTTAAAATGATCGCTATGAAGATAACATCATTTAAAGAAGGGGAAATATTGGCTTGTAAATTTAGTTGCCATTATAGCTTCTGGTATTCAGGTTAAGTCTTCCCAATGGCCACCTCTACGATTTTTCTGTACTTGCTCTACAACGTACAATTTATACTTACTATTTACACATACTCTGGTATGCCTTGCCAATGAGTTAGTTTCTATGTCGTGTAACATCATGTACATGTTCATATATACATTTCTTCACGGTCCTTTCCATTTTGCCTATAAAAAAGGCACCACAATGGCAAGTACAGATGTAAACAACTCCACCAGTGTTACAATTAAAGTAACTCTGACCTCTTAAATCTTTTCCACTGCTATTCAAAAGTATTTCCTCAGCATTACTTACATAGGGGGATTGCTTACCACTACCGCATTTATATGTACCTATTTTCCCACTGACAGTGGGTGTACTCTGTACATTATTGGACTCGTATATATTTTTCAAACATACCCTTCCTATAGGTAAACTTAGGAGTATTTTTAAAAACATCCAGCATACCAGGTAAATGACCAAACAACTTCCAGTACTTATAAATGATGTCTTTAATACAAACAATATTCCTTGTTATATTCCAAACAAATTGCAGTACAGTAACTTTGATCATTGTGATGTCTTAAATTATTAAAATCACCATTTGAACTACAGTCATCCCTTGCCCCTACAGTATGAAGAACTTCTTGGCCCTACCAGCTATGAGTTGTAATCTTAGATAAAAACTAGTTGGGGTACCCACTTTGTAAAAACATGTTCCTTAAATTGTAACATTTGTCCCAAAAAATCATCAACCAAGGACATCAAGCAGGCTGCACATACAAGTTGGCCTTTGACAATACTTCTTTTTTGAGACAAAGGGTGTTCACTACTAAAATGAAGGAAATAATTACAGTATATTGATTTACAATAAATTTTAGATAAGTATCTCGGCAATCCTCTATCTTTACAGAGTAAGAAATACATGTAATTAAATTCATCTTCTGTTATGTGAGATGTAAATTTAAGAAAATATGTGGTAGGAGATAAACAGTTGATAAAATCAACCAAATATTCCTTAGATAATGTCCACACAACACAGATGTAACCTAAAAAGTGAGTATACAGGTAACAATATGGGGATTAACAATATAGCTTCTTTCCCATTCACAGAGAACTAGATTCACAAAAACTGGAGCACATGATGCACACACTGCTACCGCAGTGTTTTGTTGGAAAATATCTCCTTCAAAAGTACACACAGTTGTATTTAAACAATTCCATACATTCAACAGTGTTATGACAATTATTACGGGATAGAAAATCAAACCCCAAAATCATCTGTTCAAAACAATCTAGCCCCCATTCATGTGGGATGACAATAAAAAGGTCTAATACATTGATAGTAGCAAGCAATACATCTTGAAAAACAACTTCATCCATCCTGGCCAAGAAATCCCAGGATTCCTTGAGTATATGTTTTTTCATTTCAAGAAAAAAATTTAACTTACGGTTAATATAAACTGCTAGATGGTAGATCTTAGACCTAGTAGCAGATACAGTTAAACACAAGAGAGGGTTTTCTATATCCTGTGGACTTTGGGGATACAACGATGTTTATTAGAAAGAAACTCATATGTTGTGCTGTCAATAGCTTTTTGCATCAACAAGTCATATAAAAACATGTCAATCCTCCGATATGAAATGCTCACCTCGTTTCTAGACACATTTAAATATACATTCCCCCGATATAACAAGTTCAGCATTTCTCCAGCATAATCCACCTTGTCCATGATCACTAAACCTCCCCTTGTCAGGTTTCATGATATGAATCTCACTAATAGATGTTAAATCATCCAGAGTGTTTTTTTCAACTTTAGTTAGGTGGAAATACTGTCTTTTCTTATTATGTCTGGCCAGCATGTCTAGCTCAAGTTCCAGAAAACATTGAAAATTCTGTAAAACTAGGTTAAAAGTACTGAACCATTTAAATCGCCACCTGATTTGAATAATTCAAAACTGAGTTTCCTCAGGAACAGTTTTATATCGTTAAAAGCTCTACTTAAAATAAAATGTTTTGAAAGTACAAAGGTCAACCCTTTATTAAAAATGGAAAAGTGTGATTCATCTAAAAATGCTTCTGTAATTATACACCTTAAACTTATCTTGTTCAAAGATTAACCCAGCCTGAAAAATCTCATTGAGGGACACTGGTCCTGGAATACTCAATATCATATTTTCTTCTCCCCTTGCCTCTTCTCCTTTGTTGATAATTGGGCTGAGGATGAAATTGTGCATCTGTATACTGTTGCTCCCTCTGCCATATCTGACTGGATTGACAAAGTGGAGGGAAGCCTAAAGGAACACGGATGTCAATGTTGAAACCGTCTATGTTGAAGTTTTCATGGGGGTGGGGTGATACTGCCTCAGAATGTGATATAATATCAACATTACTGACAGAATTAGGGTGATTCCTGAAATCCTGCCCATTATAATGTCCACTATCATACACAACCCCCCCCTTTTTTATGCCTGGGTGGAGGGTAAGCCTTTTTATTAGCATATGCCTATCGTATCACAGCTTACTCATTTTTCGCACTTTTATCTTAGAACATCTATATTCAACATCATCAAACACTTTATGAAAATGTAACTAATGCTCTTCGACAGTAAAAAGCAAATCATTTTGTATTCACTTATTGATTACCTCAATCTCTACCAACAAGGACTGCATAACATATTCATTATGAGAGATAATAAAGCGCATTAATTCAAACCCCCAATGATCAAACATTTCAAGCAGTTCAAAATAACAGTCACTTCCAAGTTCCACATTGTTTGGGTAATTATGTACATGTAACCCTTTTGTAAATATTTTTAAATTAATACACTCTCTAAGATATAAATTATCTAGTCATATCTTAGAGATATAATATCTATTATAATTTTAAAGTTAGCTGTTTAAGTTCCTTTAAATTGTCAACCTAAGATAAACTGTCATTCTCTCTCATATTATAATTAAAACTGAGTTCAGGTTTGTAGATCACCTGAAAAAGTGTGCCAAGAATTCATCTTCTCTTTCTGGACATTGTTATAAATCTGCAAAACTCTGCTGAGAAACACATCACCGCCTACAGCCGATAAATTAAAAGAAGCAAACAGTTCTTTGGAATCTGTGCAAGGTGACATCGCATGCAGAAGGGCTTCCTGGATGTGCAGAAGACTTAAAACTTCAGTTGGCCGTTGAGATCCAATAGGTAAAGAAGCCATGGACTGATTCAACAGTCCAACCAGTCATGTCAAATCAGTAACTAGTGTGCTAGGAATTGTAGTGAAACCAGTATCACCTTCTCGAGTACATGCCGGGGAAGACATAGTAGCCACAATTTTGAACAATAAGCAAAAACAATGAAAAGCGGCTTAGGCAGAGATCATAAACTAGAACCAAGTCCACAAACCACTGCTTGTAAACACCACAGATACCAATCACGGCACCAGTACGAGACACTTAAGATTTTCCACACATTTATTGAAATAATTAAGCGTTTCTGTTCAATACAATGAACTGCATGAGAACTAAATTGACCCTTCGGCACTGAATATACATCGATCAAGTACAACACAATATCTACCAAGAAGAATTAAACCTTGTAAAACAACCAATTAAATAATCTTATCAAACTTTTAAAAAGGAAGTGTCAGAGTAGAAGCATCTGAAAACATACACTAAAATGCATGAAAAATGTTGTACATAATACCTGATGAAATACAAGTTAAAAAATCAAAACATTTGCTAAAAAAATCGTGTTGTAATTTATAATTTAGTTGCTCTTAATTTTAAAATGCCTGCTATGGAGATTACATCATTTAATCCAGGGGATCTACTGGCTTGTATACGCAATTGCCAATATGACTCCTGATATTTAAGTAAGTCTTCCCAATGGCCTCCCCTAGGATTTTTCTGTACTTGCACTATGACACAAAATTTATACTTGCTATTTATACATACTTTGTCATGCTTTACCAAAGAGTTAGTTTTTACATCATGTGTAATATCATATACATGTTCATATATACGTTTCTTCGGTGCCCTTTCCATTATGCAAGGTTTAATTCTTATTGGTGGATATGGTTTTGTACCTGACTGATGATAATGTGTATTCAATGCATAAAAGGGTCACTTTAGTTCTGATGAAGCTCATTTTACTGAACGAAAGTGCTTAACTATTTCAATAAATGTGTGAAAATCTGAAGCCTCTTGTACTGGAGCCGTAATTGGTATCTGTGGTGTTTTCAAAGCAGTGGTTTGTGGACTTGGTTCTTGTTTGTGATCTCTGCCTACATCACTTCTCAAAGTTTTTAGATAATAAGTAGCCAAGTATGTTTTTGGTAGTCTTGGCAATTTCAGAGGGTGGAGGGGTGTATGTGGCTAGAATGAGTATGAATTTCTCACTGTTTAGGTGGAGTTTGGCTTTTAGTATTTCTTCATTGTTGTATTGTGAAATAGTTGGAAAGTGGGTATGGATTTGTAAGGTGGTTTGAAAGATGATGGCCATGCTCTCAGCCCATTTACCTATTCAGTCTTTCCTAATGATGGTATAACTATCAGGAATGATTTCATCTTTAACTTCAGGCCTTAACCAGTCAGTGATATCTAGGATTTGGGGTTGATGGAATTCAGTCCATCGGTGAAGGTCTGATACCTTACTGCAGATGCTTTGGGGATTGAGATTATACATTTTTAGACTGGAGGAAGAAACTGGGTTTTGTTGTGTTTTAGAGGGTTTTTGATGAGAGGTGAGTATTTATGCAGGGGGTTTGGGTGGGCTGGGTGATCTATTTATTTAGATGTGGCTAGTGTTGGTACAGGGTTGTTGTGTACTTTTCCACTCTCTATTAGTGGGGTGGGTGGTAGATTTTTTGAGCTCACGGAAAAGTAGTTTTGGTACATTTTTGCACTGGCATTTGGGGTTTTGTATTTGGTGTAGGTTAGTAATGCATATTTTTTGAGTAGGACTGTGTCTGTGTTGAAGAGGGATGGCCAGATCGGGGAGTTGTATCTGTGGATAGGGGTAAGTAGGTTTTTGCGGAGGACTGGTTTGTGTGTAGGTAGGGCATGATTCATAAGTAGTTAATTGGCTCAGGATAGTTAAGTTCCTATTAGGAGAAGCATATGTATCTGCATGATGGCAGTTGTGAAATGGTTGTAAAGAAGAGTATAGAAAAGCAATGGGAGGGAAAAAACTACACAAAATACTGGGATGCACCTACTGCATAGGGGGCTGATAAGAGAAGGATGGGGAAAAAGAATGTTGTTTTCTGATTTGTAATTAATTGGTTATTTATTAAGTTTTAATTAGTACAAAACAGTCTTGTGACAGTCTGTTAAAATACAAAAGTGATAAAATATAAACAATATTTAGAAAATGGAAGGTTTTTCCCAAAAGGGAAAGAAAAGTACAGTTTTGTACCTACCATAAATGTAGATGTCCGATAGACATGCAACTGCAGTCATAACATGTGGGTTGTCCTGCCTCAGGCAGCCCTCGGTCGGCCGGATTCCAAAGTCTGGGTCCGACATCGGCTGATGTCGCATTTCTCTCCGACGTCAGAGCGGCTGGAGTACATAAGCATCAGCCGACGCCATTTTCTTCAGTGTTTCTTGCCCCAGATGCCAGGTGCCCTCCAAGGAAGGCTGTAATCAAATTGGAAGACAAAAACAGGATTCCAAACAAATAAAAGAGCAATAAAGCAAATACACCATAACAGATATTCCCAGCTAAGAGTAACAGGGATAGGAGTTAGGGATAAGAGTTAGGGATAGGCATAGAGGGGTATGGATGCAGTTGCATGTCTATCGGACATCTACATTTATGGTAGGTACAAAACTGTACTATGTCCTTCAAGAATGCAACTGCAGTCATAACATGTGGGTAGAATACCATAGCTTAGCTGGGGAGGAGGTATGCTCTAGGAAAGAGATGGTGTGGCAATCAAACCCTGCAGGACTGCCGAAGCAAAGCCTGCTCTGGATCTGGAATATAGAGGAAGATTGTAGTGTTTGGAGAATGTATGCACGGAGCTCCATGTAGCAGCTTCTAGAATGTCCTTGGTAGGCACCCCTCTTAAAAATGCTGTAGAGGTGGCTGTAGCTCTGGTGGAATGTGGTCTGACATTGGCTGGAACAGTCTTTCCATGAAAGGAATAACAGAATCTGATGCAATGTCCAATCCATTAAGAGATGGTCTGTTTTGAAATTGCTTTTCCTTGGACTGCAGGGGCGTAAGCTACAAAAAGTTGTTCAGACTTCCTACTGGCCTTGGTTCTGTCCAGGTAGTATCGAAGTTGTCTGTGAATGTCCAAGGTATGCAAGTCTTTCCCCCTTATTCTCAGGATTGGGGAAGAAAGCAGGCAGATGAATGGCTTGATTTAGAGAAACCCTAGATACCACCTTTGGCATAAATGCAGGGTTGGTCCTTAATGAAACCCTGTCTCTGTGGAAAATAATAAAGGGTGGTATTGCCATTAGGGCCTGTAATTCCGAAACCCTTCTTGCTGAGGTAATTGCCAACAGGAAGGCTGTCTTCCATGAGAGAAATTGCAAGTCAACTGAAGCTGCTGGCTCAAAAGGAGGTAGAGTCAGTTTTTCTAAGAGAAAATTGAGGTCCCAGGCTGGCACTGGGGCCTTTCTTGGTGGCTTAATGTTCTTGATTCCCCTGAGGAATTGTCTTAGTAAGGAGTGAGAGAAAACAGGAGGATCAGTGTTGTATCTAGCTGAAATAGCAGATGCATGTATTTTTATGGAAGAATATGAGAGGCTGTTCTTTAACATATCTGCCAAATATTCCAAAATAAGTGGGATGTTCAGCAATGATGCATCGTGTCCCTTGCTGGTATTCCAATTGCTGAATCTTTTCCACTTTGCTAAATAAACCTTTCTGGTGGATGGTCTTCTGTTAGTATCCGCTGAACTTCCTTGGAGAGAGATAAGCTGAAGTTATTTATGGGATTTCCCAGGCTGTTAGCTGCAGTGTCTGAAGATTTGGATGCAATGTTTCGAAATTGTGTTGAGTCAAAAGAAGAGGCCACTGAGGGAGGGCCCACCTCCTGGTGTGGCATATGCTCCGTAGTAGTGGGTACCAGTGTTGTCTTGGCCAATCCAGAGCTATTATGATTCCCTTGGGCTTCTCTGCTTTGATCTTTAGTAATACTTAGGTCATCAGTGGCAGAGGTTGGAATGCATAGATTGCTAGGGAGTTCCAGTTGAATGAGAGGGCATCTATTTTCCAAGCTTTTGGATGGTATGTCCTTGTGCAAAATTTTGGTAGAAGATGGTTGAGGTGAGAGGCAAATAGGTCCACTTCTGGCTTGCCCCATGTCAAGTGAGTTGTCTGAAGGCCTTCGGATGTAACCTCCACTCGTGTGGATCTGTGAAATTCCTGCTTAGGCTGTCCGCCAACACATTGTCTTTTCCTGGAACAAACTGGGATTGTAACTGGATGTTTAGACTCAGTGATTTCTCCCAAAGCTGCATTGTCAGTCTGCAAAGGGGGTAAGAGTGGGTGCCCCCCTGCTTGTTTATGTACCACATCACAGTGGTGTTGTCTGTCCGTATCATTAAATGACCTTGCTGGAGTTGGTGTTGAAAAGCCTCGATGGCATGCATTACTGCCAGCATTTCCTTTTGGTTTATATGCAGATGTGTTTCCTTTGGAGACCATCGTCCTTGTATACACCTGCCTTCCATGTGCCCCATCCAAGGTCTGAGGCGTCTGTAGTCATGGTCTGTGTTATCTGTGGTTTTGAATGACATACCTGTGTTTTCCTGGCTCACGAGGCCCACCATAGGAATTCCTTTTGTAGGCATGGAATGAGTGGTATGATTGTCTCCAAGTTGTTGCTGTGCTGAGACCAAATGCTTTTTAGGTACCATTGAAGCTTTCTCATGTGTAGTTTTGCTAATGGAACCAGTAGAATACAGGATGCCATGTAACCCAGGGCCTGTAGGAATCTCCTTGCAGACATCTGGGTGAGTTTTGCTAAACCTTTGAAGTAATGAGTTAACTTCTCTTGCTTGTCTTCTGTCAGCATCTGAGAGGCTGTGTCTAGTTTGGCTCCTAAGAAGATTATTTGCTGGGATGGCTGCAGTCTTGACTTTTGGAAGTTGACTGTGTATCCCAGAGCTTGAAGTAATCGTATGACATAATCCAGGTTTTTGTCAAGATCAATTTGTCGTCCTTGTATGAGGCAGTCGTGGGTAAATTTGTATACCCTGGAGCCTGCAATGAGCAATTACTGAAGCCAGGCATTTTGTAAATACTCTGGGCAGTAGATAAGCCAAATGGCAATGCTGAGAATTGATAATGCTCTGGCCCTGCAAGAAATCTGAGGTATCTTCTGCAGCTGTGTCTGATAGGGACATGCAGGTATGCCTCCTTGAGGTCCAGAGTAATCAGCCACGACTCCTTGCCCAGCATGGGAAGGAGTTGCTGTAGAGTCAGCATTTTGAACTTTGGTACTATGAGAAAGGTGTTTAATGCGGACAAGTCCAGTATTGGTCTCCATTGATATTCTTTTCTTGGAACAAGGAACAGTCTTGAGTAAAACCCCTGCTCTTGTTCTTGCTGTGGAACTCTTTCTATTGCTTTCATTCGAGTCAGCAGAGTGATTTGCTTGATAGCCTCTGCCCTTTGATTTTGTGGTAGGTTTGGCTTGCCTTGTTTTCTTGGTAAGGTATGAAAATGAAACCTGTACCCTCGGTCTATAATGTCCAAAATCAATTTTCCTTTGTCAGTCTGTGCCAGTTTTCTGCAAACAGAGATAATTTCGGAGCTTCTAGTTGTTCCCTGGTAGTAGAAGAAAGTCATTGAGTTTGTGGTTGTTGGGCGGTGAAACCCCTACTTCTTTGGTTTCCTGGCTGCCATTGTCGTCCCCTGTAAGGGCCTCTGTATTGGCCTCTTCCTCGGCCACGTCTGTTCTTACCCCTTTGAAACTTTTCTGGATTAGGAAAGGACCAGTTTTGAAGGCCAATTCCTACTGAATCTGGGGTTGAACCTGGAGGAAATCTTTCACAGTCTGAACTGATTTTGCTTTTTCTTGATGGTCTTTAACACATCCTTAGCATTTGCACCAAAAAGCTTGTTCTTTTCCAAAGGTGCATCCAGAAGTTTTGCTTTTACATGATCTGGTAGAGGTTGATCTTTTAACCAAGCATGTCTACGAATCACTGCCCTCGTCATAGCTGCCCTACATGAAGCTTCCAGTGCATCATATCCACACTGCAGGAAGTGATTGCTTACTTGCCGAGTGTTATGTACAGCTTCCTGCAAAGTCTTCCTGTCTAAAGGATCAGGAGAAGCTAATGTTTTTTGTAAATCTTCTAAAAGATAATCCTGATATTGTAACATATGAAAAGGCAATTTAAAGCTCTCATAGATAAGGTAGTGGATGTGTAAACCTTTTGCCCCATCTCTCTAATGACCTTGCTTCCCTGTTGGAGGGCAAAGGATTTTGAGGTGGAGGCTGAAACTCCTTTAGGCCCCTGTGAAATAGTTTCCAAATAAGCAGAATGGGCCCTGAATAAATGGGAATGAGTTTCTGGGACCCTGTAATACCTGTCTGGCTTGGCTGGAGCAGGAGGAAGAGAATCAGGGGTAGCACTAGAGTCAGAATACAAATCATCCAGAACATCAAGTACAGGAGGAATAGCTAAGGGCCTGTGCTGAGGCTTCTTAAGGAAAGTCCTAAGCGTTTCCTAGAATCAGAATATTCCTGACCCTGCCACTTGAAATGTTCCCTCATGGTGTGCAGAACTTCCCCAAAAGAAATATCCTCAGGAGGGGAGGCCGAAGGAATGGAATCTTCTGCATCAGAGTCCTCATAGGTCTGGAAGAGCTCTTCCTGGCTATCAGAGTGGACAGAGCCCTCAGAGTCTTCATCTGAAGGAGTAGGGTCAGAGGGTTCAACCCTTTTATCAGGAGGAGGCTGGGATGCTCTCTCAGGATGGGCCTGTGAACCTCTAATCATGGAAATTAAATTAGCAGCCATGGACATAATTTGTGTCTCTGGAGTCGGCTGAGGTAAGGATTTAGGAGTAATATGCTTTGTTTTGCTGGCTGCCTTAGCCCTAGTGTAGGCCTTAATAGACATGGCCATAGGAGGCCTGGCAGCTCCATCGCAGGAGTGACCTTGTCTACAGCAATGGTCTCGGCATTTCCTCGGTTTCGTATCCGGAGGAAAGTCTATAACTGGCGCCGGAGTAATGTCTGGAATCTGAGTCGCCGGTATGCGGTGTCTTCGGTTCGAGCGGTGGAGACCGTCTCAGAGGGAACCGGAGCACTCGAGCTAGGTTTTGGCGTGGAGTCAGTGGTAGACGCCGAGGATGTCGGTCCTGGTCTTTTCGCTTTTGGGAGTTTGATCCGCGGCATGGTGTGCCTGTTGTTGAAGCGCACAGGCTGTGGTCTGGGCCCAGGCAAGGGAGGCAGTAAGAGTGGAAATCCTTAGAGGTATTTGTTTACCACAAAAAGACAATTGTTAACTTTTTCAGTAATTTCTGACATCGGCTGAGGCAAGAAAAGGTCCCCACCAACGGGTACTTAGCTTTTGATGACTTCGTAGAATACAGGAGCTGACCGACCGGCACTTGCGAACTGCTTCTGCTTCGGGCACCGCGCGGCAAGAAAGACTGAAGAAAATGGCGTCGACTGATGCTTATGTACTCCAGCCGCTCTGACGTCAGAGAGAAATGCGACACCAGCCGACGTCGGACCCAGACTTTGGAATCCGGCCGACCGAGGGCTGCCTAAGGCAGGACAACCCACATGTTATGACTGCAGTTGCATTCTTGAAGGACATCAGAAAAGAACCAGTAAAGGAATAGCAGCAAGCCCATGGTCTAGCCTTGAAATTCTTTGAAGAGGTTACTCTTCGGCAGCAGTAAAGCTCCGAAGGGCTTGGTGTCCAAACTTGTCTTTTAATCAACTGAGCTGCCTGACCATTTGGATGCATGGAAGGTGCCCTGAAGTTGGCCATCTTGGCAGGATATAACACATACAGTTAAGGCTACTGCAGCAGTGATCAATATGGTGGACATTTTCTGATTTTAAATCATCTGAAAACTTTTGGCTGTGTACCTTCTCAAGACTGTGGCTGAAAGAGACATTCTAGATACAGTATCACCACAATTATACTCAATTTTTAATGCACGTTTTGAAATATGAGACAGTTTAGCCACAAGTCTGATTCAACTAAGAGCTCCCTTCAGAAGACTGTGAAGCAGAAAATTCTCTCAAACTACTGGCACATTTAAGCACACATTTCCACATGTAGCTACAGCACTTAATTATGAAGGCCAATGAAGAGGAAGAAAACTCTCTCTTACCCAGTCTGCTCAAATGTTTACCCTCGTCAGCACCAGAAGCTGAGTTGGGGATGGTAAGGTCCCTGTTCACATTATGAACAGTAGGGAGGACAGCAGCTGTATCTGCTCTAAGATGAGAAAAGAGAAGTTTAAGACGGACACTTTATACAATTTATCTGCCTTTTTAGGTACAAATAGCTGACAGCGCAGAGTGTTCTAGGCAGCATTAGAAGCATCCTTCAAAGGTGGCAGAATAGGTGGAATGGGTATAAAATGTCGGGTTTCTTGCTCTAATAAATCAAGGCACTTGAGCAGCTCAGGAGGGGCATAGTACAGTTGTGTACACTTACCATAAATGTAGATGTTTGAGTGTATTCACTGTCGCAGTCATCACCTGCACCCTGCTGTGGTAGCCCTCAGTCGGCCCAAATACCAGAGTCAATGTTTTTGTTCGCCGGCTGCCGTCACCTGTAGTCTGACATCAGGTTGTCAGTGCTATAAAGCAAGGCAGCCTATTTCATTACATCAGTTTTTCTTGCCCTAACCTATCAGAAGCACAAGGGAGAAGAGATAAGTGGTCCTGGTGGCTAAAAGCCACCTAGGGAAGCTTATGTCCCCCTAGGGGAAGATGTTAAATGGGGGATGGAGGGAGGGAAACCAAGACTGCAACAATGAATACACTCGAACATCTACATTTACTGTAAGTGTACACAACTGTACTATGTTCTGTGTGTTTCACCATTGCAATCATCACCTGTGGGAGGATTCCCAAAGCTGAGGAAAGGGGTGGAAGGATACGTTGAGTCCTAGTTATGGGTTAGGAGGCCCTGCAGAATTGCAGAGGCAAACCCTGCCCGAGACTTAGAAAAAAGGGGTACGTGGTAATGTTTTGTAAAGTTATGGACACAGGTTCAGGTGGCCGCTCCCAAGATGGTGGGTACTCCTCTGAGGAAGACAGTGGAAGTGGCTCTAGTGGAGTGGGTACAGATAGACTTAGGGATGGGTTTCCCATGTAGTCTGTAGCAAAAATGGATACAGTGTGAAATCCATTTGGAAATGGTTTATTTGGAGATGGGTTTCCCCTCTGAGCCTGGGGCACAGCTTAGAAGTACACTGATCTGTTTTGCTGAATGGCTTAGTACATTCCAGATAATATTCGAGTTGTCTGTGTACGTCTAGTGAGTGTAGGATTCTATCCCCCTTGTTTCGAGGGTTGGGAAAGAAGGTGGGAAGGTGTATGGCCTGGTTAAGGGTAACAACAGATACCAGGGCATGAAGGAGGGGTTAGTCCTCAGGGAGACTCTCTCTGCATGGAAAATGATGAAGGGCTCAACAGTCATGAGAGCTTAAAGTTCTGAGACCCTTCTGGCTGATGTGATAGCTAGTAGGAAGGCAGTCTCTTCCATGAGAGGTATTTCAATTCTGTAGAAGCGGCAGGTTCGAATGGAGGTAAGGTTAGTTTTTCTAACACATAATTCAGGTCCCAGGGTGGTGTGGGAGGCCTTCTGGGAGGCCTGATATTAGAAGCCCCTCTGAGGAATTGCTTAGTCACAGGATGAGAGAAGAGGGTGGGTTTGAATCATAATGGGCTGAAATGGCTGAGGCATGAATTTTAATAGAGGAGAAAGAGAGGCCACTATTGAGCAACTCTGCAAGGTAATCCAGGATGAGAGGGATGGAAGGTTGGGAGGTACTGCCTCCCTTTGATTGCTTCCAGGAGCAGAATCTTTTCCATTTTCTTGCATATGGTTTTCTTGTACTGGGCCTTCTGGCCCCTGTGATGATGTCCACAGGACTCCTTGTTAGTTTTCAGTGTACAAGCCATGCTGAAAGTTTGCGAGCCTGTGGGGGCTGTAGGGTCAGGCTGCGTAACAGGGGGTACCAATGCTGTCTGGGCCAGTCTGGAGCAATGAGGATGGCGCTTGGTCTCTCCTCTCTTATCTTGATCAGAACCTTGGGAATAAGGGGCAGAGGAGGGAACACGTACAAAAAGAGGGAGTTCCAGGGGAAGGTCAAGGCATCCAACTTCAACGCTAGTAGGTGGAACTTCCTGCTGCAGAACCTCTGCAGCTGGTGGTTGAGGTGTGAGGCAAAGAGATCCACTTCTGGGGTCCCCCACTCCTGAGTGATTTGTAGAAAGATTTCTCTAAGGAGCGGCCATTCGTGGGGGTCCAGTAAGTTTCTGATTAGGTGGTCTGCCAGGGTGTTGTTGATCCCTGGTAGGTACTGATTAATTAGGTATAGCCCCATGGAGGTGGCTGTAAGCCAGAGACTCATGTCTAACCTGCAGAGGGGGTAAGATTGGGTGTCCCCCTACTTGTTGACGTACCACATCACCGTAGTGTTGTCTGTTTTTATAAGGAGGACCCCTGGCCTGAGATGGGGCTGGAGGGAAGTCAGAGCCTTTTGTACTGGCATCATTTCTTTCTGACTGATGTGCAAGTGAAGCTGCTGGGCATTCCAAAGACCTTAGGTACACCTGCCTGCTAGGTGAGCGCCCCAAGCAATGTCTGAGGCATTGGTGGTGATGGTCTGGCCGGAAGGGCGGAGGATGAAGGGAAGACCCTTGTTCATGGCACAGGCCTCTGCCCACCAGAGAATTGTGGCCCTTATACATGGGATCAGAGGGAGTGTGGTCTCTAGGGACTGAGAGTGTTGACACCAAAGGTTCTTTAAGTACCACTGAAGTTTTCTCATGTGTAGCCTGGTGAGGGGGATAAGAAGAATGCAAGATGTCATGTATCCCAGGGCTTGCAGGAACTTCCTCGCAGTGAGGTGGCTTCTGGAAGCTTTTCTGGGGATAGGAAGGCCATTTGGGATGGTGTGTCTAGCACAGTTCCCAGGAAAATAATTTACCTGGTGGGGTTTTGTTTCAATTTTTTCTTGTTGATTGAGAACCCTAGGGAAGTAAGGAGAGATTTGACAAAGAGAAGGTCCTGAAGCAACTTTTCTTTGCTCTCTGCCTGAATGAGGCAATTGTCCAAGTACAGGCAAGTCTGTATATTTGTCTGTCTGCAGAATGCTATAGCTGGGGCCAAGCATTTGGTGAATACTCTGGGAGCAGTAGATAAGCCAAAGGGCAGTGCAGAGAACTGAAATTGCTGAGAGCCTGCTCTGAAGTGCAGGAATTTTGGAATATGGAACTGACAAATGAGTGCTCTAATAGCTAAGGTTGCAGAGGTGTATACTTTCTTACCCCATGTGTCCAGAGCTCTGGCGTCTTTGTCACAAGGAAGAGGATTATTGGCAGCACTAGTCTTAGCTCCTTTGGGTCCCTCTGCAATGACCTCAGGGTGTGCAGCAGGATTCCTATGCAGGTATTTGTGAGAATCCGGTACTCTGTACTACTTGTCAGGTTTACTTGGAGCAGGAGGCAGGGCATCAGGGGCTAAGCTGGATTCATGGAAAACATCATCCACCACCTCCAAAATAGGTGGGATGGCCAGGGGTCTGTGCTGGGGCAGGTCCAGAAACTCTCTAAGTCTTTTCTTAGACTATGGGAAGTCTTGAGATTCCTCAATGGAAATGTTCCCTGAGGGAATGAAGGGTTTCCCCAAAAGAGAGGTCCTCTGGAGGGGAGGCAGTAGGGATGGACTCCTCTGCATCTGAATCCTCATAAACAGTTAAGAGATGTTGTTCCTCTTCAAAAGCAGAATAATCAGATTCCTCAGACTCTTGGTCTGTCATCATTTCTGGAGAGGGATGCCTTTTCTTTTTAGGAGTGGGGGCCTGAGTACCCTGGATAAGGGAGATGAGATCCTCTGCCATTTTAAGCATTTCAGCTTGAGGTGGGGGAGCAGTAGCAAGATGGTGGCTAAAAGCAGATTTCCTAGGAGTGGCCTGGCTTCTAAGCCGGAGAGAATCCATTGGTCTCTGACAAGCAGTAGTCAGATGCGAAGACGTCATTTTTTGTCTAGATTCGGTAGTGCAAAAGTCCTCCTTGGAAGCCGGTTCCTGCTTTGTGGCTCCAGACCCAACTGAGGCAGATACAGCCAAAGGCTTGAAAGATGAAGAAGATTTCTGTGGCATACCGGACTCTGAAAGGGTCTCGGCAGAGGCCTGCGTAAATAACTAGTTGGGTATCAGGGGCTGTGAAAGCACCTCACTGAATTCCGGAGAACTGACGATTTGCTTAGCGGTAGCGTCGTCGGAAAGCTTAGCCTTGTGTGGCCTATCTTTATCTCTACGTTTTTTTCGGAATATCCACAGATTGTTGGCTGATGGACGCCATATCGGAATTCGAAGAAGGAACATGAAAATCATTGTCTACAAAAAGAGCTCTATGGCGAATGGTTCTCGCATTAAGGAGGGCACAGAAACTGCAACGAGGGACATTTTGATCTGGGCCTAAACAAGTGATGCATTAAGGATGAAAGTTTCTGTGTGGGATCTGCTTTCCACAGGCGAGACAATTGTTAACTTTTTCGGACATCGGTTAGAACAAGAAAAAAGGGTCCCCAACGGGAATGAGCTTTAGACTTTCTCTGAAATTCAACTTCTGGTAGTGACCGACCGGCATTTGCGCAAACTGCTTCTGCTATGGGCTCCACGGCAAGAAATACTGATGTAATGATATCGGCTGCCTTGCTTTATAGCACTGACCACCTGATGTCAGACTACAGGTGACGGCAGCCGGCGCACAAAAACTTGACTCTGGTATTCGGGCTGAGCGAGGGCTACATATAATCCACAGGTGATGACTGCAACAGTGAAACACAAAAAACATCAACTTGTTCCCCAGCAAACATATCCTTAAACCTTGAGACAGTCTTGGAAAAGAAGAAAGTCTCCATATGTTCAAATTCAGGCTTACTATCCAAAGAATAAGATTTTTGGGCTATGGATCCCTTACATGACAAAACACTGTATCTTTCCACATCAGAATCTTCTGAACCAACATCATCTTCTTTTTGAAAGAAAAATAAGGAATAAAATGAGGGTCTTGACACCCAGGATTAAAAACCTGCAACAAACTCCCAGCTAAGGTAGGAACATCATTTTTAGCCATAGAAACCATCTCCTTGTTGTTACAATGATTAATTTCCCATTTCTTTTTTCCCCAAGGGCATTGTTTGAAAATCGAAAGAGAGGCTGCATATCACTCCAAACAAGAGGTCTCTGTCTTTCCCTGGCCATCCCACAAAGACCTTCATGGGGTATCTTTCAACACCTAAAATGGATGGCTTTCCTTTGCCCATCTCAGACACTAGAACAGCTGAAGAGATGTGTCTGCCCTCAGGTTCATAGTCGACATCAAGCCTACACCAGAGGGATTCAAGGAAACCAGTAAGTGGTCAGATGAACCAGCAATGGCTACTGCAGAGTCACCTGCCATCATCTGAGGTGCTGACTGGGCTAGTGCTACAGGCAAGGGCTTGTACTTTAACTGTATTTTTCTTTTTAGGTATGTTGAGAGGAAGGAACAGCATGACCAGGATAAATATCCATGCTGTAGCTGGGAAATAAGTCTGATTGCCAGTAAGCTGCAGTAGAAGGGGTTGGTCTGAAGCTAAGTTGTTACTAACTTCCCCTAAGCAGCACACAATCCTTCAAATTTTTAACACTCCCACACAGTTACGTAAGCAGCAAAAAAAATGCACTTCAACAAATACGTCACTTTCCCAGCAAATATCAGTAAAATCAACCAAAGGCTTGTCACACAATATACCAAAGCATTACACACATACACAAAACATTTTCTTTCTCAATAGTTAAAACGCCAGGTTTATGTGATATAAAAAATGAGACCATAATAAATAATTTCAAAACTTTTCCCACCTTTAATGTGACCTATAACCTGTACAATGCAACTGAAATACAAACAAATCTGTTAGGGAAAAAATATAAAAAAATAAAAAACATACAATAAGCTGGTTGCATAAGTGTGCACACCCTTAAACTAATACTTTGTTGAAGCACCTTTTGATTTAATTACAACAGTCAGTCTTCTTGGGTACATACCTGCTCATCAATTAAAGAGACTCTGATTAACCCCAAATAAAGTTCAGCTGACCTAGTAGGATCTTCCTGACATTTACTCAGTTGCCTGCTACAGCAAAAGCCATGATTCACAGATAGCTTACAAAGCATCATAGGGATCTCATTGTTGAAAGGTATCAGTCAGGAGAAGGGTACAAAAAAAATTCCACAGCACTGGACATACCATGGAACACAGTGACAATAGTCATCAAAAAGTGGAGAAAATAAGGGACAACAGTGACGTTGCAAAGAACTGGGTGTCCCTCCAAAATTCATGAAAAAACAAGACGAAAACTGGTCAGGAAAGCTGCCAAGAGACTTGCATCAACACTGAAGGAGCTGCAGGAATTTCTGGCAAATACTGGTTATGTACTACATGTGATGACAATCTCCCGTATTCTCCATATGTCTGCACTATGGAGTAGGGTTGCAAGAGGGAAGCCTTTCCTTACACAGAACAACATCCAGACCTGGCTAAAATTTGCAAAACAACACATCAAGTCTCCCAAAAGCATGTGGGGAAAATGTGTTATGGTCTGATGAGACCAAGGTTAAACTTTTTGGCCACAATTCCAAAAGGTATGTGTAGCGCAAAAACAACACTTTGCATCGTCAAAAGAACACCATCCCCACATTGAAGCAAGGTGGTGGCAGTATCATGCTTTGAGGTTGCTTTTCTTCAGCTGGAACTGGGGCTTTAGTCAAGGTGGAGGGAATTATGAACAGTTCCTCATAGCAGTTACTTTTAGCCCCAAACCTTCAGGCATCTGCTAGAAAGCTGAAGATGACTTTCAACTTTCAACATGACAATGACCCTAAGCATACATCCAAATCAACAAAAGAATAGCTTCAGCAGAAGAAAATTAAAGTTTTGGAATGGCCCAGTCAGAGCTCAGACCTAAATCCAATAGAAAATCTATGGGGTGACCTGAAGAGGGCTGTGCACAAGAGATGCCCTCACAATCTGACAGATTTGGAGCACTTTTGCAAGGAAGAGTGGGCAAATATTGCCAAGTCAAGATGTGCCATGCTGAAAGACTCCTACCCAAGAAGACTGAATGCTGTAATTAAATCAAAAAGTGCTTCAACAAAGTATTAGTTTAAGGGTGTGCACAACAATGCAACCAGCTTATTGTACATTTTTGTTATATTTTCCCCTAATAGATTTGATTGTTTTTCAATTGAATTGTACAGGTTATAGGGCACATTAAAGGTGGGAAAAGTTTTGAAATAATTGTGGATTAATTTTTTTAGATCACAAAAACCTGGCATTTTAACAGGGTGTGTACACTTTTTATATCCACTGTGTATACACACACACACATATATATATATATATATATATACACACACATACACACACACACACACACACACACACACACACACACACACACACACACACACACACATATATTTAAGTAAAAACATGTGTAAACCCCTACAGCTGAAATAGCCACAGTGTTACCAGAAAGGAATTCATCAATAGCTAATGCAGTATTTAAGGTACATCTGTCCAACATTCCTAAAAAAAAAAAAATTAAAGTGATATACCGCAATTCTGATATAAAATGGCTAAAAAATACAAAATATGCTTCTAATAATAAAAAAAATAGTGGAAGGGTTCCCCAAAGAGGTCTTACCTGCGTAACTGGAAGTTTTAGGCCGAATGCTAATCCTGAAGAGCCTCAGAGATGCATCTGAATGAGGCAGCAAAAAAACACTGAATATTTTTAGTTATTCTGGCTGTTTACATATCTCTGTCCAAAATGGGTTCAGCCTATATGCAACCAGAGTGAAGTGTGGGAGGGGATGGAAGCTTTTCATAGGATCATAAAATCATAGCAGGTTACTAGGCTAATGGCTCTACAGCCCAGCCAATGATGCCTCAGCTTTCCCAGTGATGCATGCCCAAGGACTAGAATGGCTTTGGTATATGCCTGTTGCTTACGGCATGTACAAGCTGTCCCAGTCTATAAGGGACAAAGGCGACAAGCCAAGAGAGAATTTGTGATTTGCCATCCATTGCTTCAAACTGTACTTGAATAGGTTAGGGAAGAGCTCTACTACACATGAAGTGGAAATCTGCTCCACAGAAGATGCAATCTCCGAGACACATACTTGTCCCCCCAACATGTTTTATTTATGTTACAGACAAAGTTTAGAACCTTAAATTGGGTAATTCTAGCACTGCTCATGTTGTGAACATGTAGCAGATCCATCAGGGCTGGAGAGTACCTTGTAGGTTAGGTGTAAATTGCCCCTCTGTAGTCTATAAGAGACACAGAGTACAGTGACAGGGCTTTGAGGCTGTCTGCATAGGACAGGCTATTTATGTTCTGTATTCTTTTAGGGAGGAACCTCTGTGGCCACTCCAGCTGTTAAATGCCTGTCAGGTACATGCCAAAGAGTGCACTGTACTTGACTATTGGTCTAATGAGGGCGAAGTATAGTGGGGCTATGATCTCCTAAGATCTAGAGGCCACGCCCTTAATTATAAGTTGTGCCATTGAAAAGAATTTTTCACAGCCACAAACACATGGTGATCAAAGTTCAGGTTGCTGTCAACCTGAGCTTCCAATCCCTTATCACCTGGTCTACTTTAAGGTGAATGTTATCAATGCTGTAATTTGTAGTGGTGGTCGTTTTCCCAAAGGGAATTATGTATTTTTTTGCATTGAGTTTTAGGCCATGGCTCTGGTACCACTTACCTGTCTGAGTCAGACCCTCCTGGAGAATATCTACATCTTTGGGGGGATTCAGTGATTGTACCCAGCCAAAGGCCCTCTACATTTGCCTTTACTTCAGGGAAGTGTATTCCAAAAGGGGAGGTCTTAGTACTGAGCTCTGTGGGACATCAGTAGTAACAGGCCTCTTGGTGGAGGTGGATTCCCCAACTCTAACCTCAAATGTCTCATTTAAGAGCCATTTGGTTATCCACCGGGTGACAAACTGATTTATACTTAAATGTGTGTGTGTTTGACTATAATGCCAGAGTGAGGTGTTGTGTCAAATGCTTTTGCTATATGGAGGTAGGCAGTATGCAGAGTTTTTCCCTTATCCATGGCTCTAGTGACCTTTTTGAAGAAGTCCACCAGGTTTAGTAAGCATGACCTGCCCTTAATGAAACTGAACTGGGATGGGTCCACTGTTTGAAGATTCCTCGGACTTTGTTTATCAGGTCCATGATAATTCTTTCAATGGCCTTGCATATAAGATTAGTCAAACGTATGGGTCTGTAGTTCCCTGGGTATGTTGATGGTTCTCCTTTGTGTAGACAGGTGACTGTTGCATCCTCCATTCCCTAGGGATGAAGCCTGTCTGGAAGCTGTGGCTGAACAGAGATTCTAGTGGGCCTTACAGGTCATGCTTCAAGCTATTTAGGAGGCATCCTGTGATAATATTAGGACCCATAAATGCGGTGATTGTAGCTTTGGAGAGTGCAGTTTGGTGGAGAAATGATAGAGGGTATTTCCTTGGGGGGGGGGGGGGGGGTAGGTGAAAATGGAGCTAAATTTATCAGCTAGCAAATCTGCTATATCCTCTGGTTCAGTAAAGGAAATTGTACTTACTATTAGTTCAGTACACTGTTGGGTGTTCCTCTTAAGGTTGCATACATAACTGAAAAATGCCTTATGGTTATCTTTGGCCTGGGAGGCTATGTTTTGCCTCAAAGCTGGCTTTGATGGACTTGATTAGCCCCATGAGTTGCTTGTTGAGACTGATGAGGGAATTTTTTGTCTGTCAGGCACAGCTCTTCCTATTTCTGGACAGAGTTTTCTTTCTTTTGTAGTACAATCTATTTATAATGCGGGGGGTTCCACCAAGGGGGCTTGCTTTTGGAGTCTGTCCTAACTTTATTTTACTTTGGTACTGCTGTTTCTATGCAGTTATTTACATGCTTGTATAGGGTTTTCGTACACACTTTGACATAAGTGTTTTCCAAGTTTTGTGGTGGGGGGGGGGGGGCTTGGAATTTATCTAGGTCATCTCTCAGGGGGTAGTTAGCCTTGGAAGAGTTCTTCAAGGTTCTGGGGTTTGCTGCGAGTTTGGACTTTACATTTACTTTAAGGATGACCATTTTGTGATCTCATTTGATCTGACCACTGAGGGTGGGGGGGTGCAGCATTCCCTTATATTTTCAAATACCAGATTCAGGGTATCTGCACCCCTAGTAGATGAGTAAGGTGTTTGCATTGACAAAATCCAGAATTCTTTCAGCCTGCATGTTAGTGGTTGTGTATGTATCCCAGTTTATGGTGAGACAGTTGAAATCACCCAAGAATATGGCATTGGTCTGAATGGTGAGGGACTTCAGTACATTCAAGTACATGGTAGGATTATCCAAGTAAATGTTATGATTATCCTAAGTCATAGATGGGAACTTAAATCTAGCTAGGATATGGTATGGGACTTTACCTGAGGGTAGTTGGAAATAGAGTACCTCAAGCATGTCATATCGTTTGACCAGTCTTGAGGTGTGCTTACTTTTTATGTAGACTGATACACCTCCATATGTTGTCCCTTCTTGTGCAGTAGCTGGTCTAAATGTGTGGAAGGAATTACAGCCTTGCACTGCCAGGGTACCGTCCGTGACCTTAAACCATGTTTCAGTTAATACACATATATCAACACTCTCCAGGATGAAGAGTGCTTTCAGGCAGAGAACCTTCATGTTGAGACTCCTAGTACTGTGCAGTTATACATTTAGTTTATCTTGAATAAAACTTACTATGGCAGAATGGTTAACAGGTTGGCATTGCTAAAAAGGCCTTATGGGGTGGATAATGTTTTAGCCAATATCTGAAAGCCTAGTAAGCACAAGTGCTAACCATCCCTCGCAAAGCAGTAGGGTCTGTTGATCATGTCTTTCTAAGCAACAAATATTGTCACTGAATGACAACAGTAACTACGCCAATTGTTAAAGTCAGTCATCTTCTGTTTATATTGTGGTACTATCCTTGGGCTGGAAGGCAGAATACTGCTCACTGCTAGGTTCATACCCACCACAGACAACCTGAAAGCTCTTATCACGTCTCTCTTCATATGGTGCAGTAAGGTATGTCTCAGGTCACTAACGCCCATATGGACTACGACACAGACATAACAGTATTTATGGTTCAATGTTCTAATAGTTGCCCCTGATAGTCAGCTGACCGTGACTGTCATCTTGCTCAGCCTTATGAGTGGGGCATCAGTGTGTCTCACAATAGGGTCCTCCAATGACTAATATATTGGGTTGCATGGCAGTTTGCCTTAAGGGCTTAGAGGTTGAGACATTGTGAGATGCAACTTTGTGTGCCCTGGGGAGTGTTGCCTTTGTATAGTGTTTGGAATGTTGTTGCTGAGAAAAAAATGTATGGGTGGTCTTTGAGGTTTAGGGAAATTGCATTTAAGAACCATAGTACATGTGAGTTTATATTAAAACAACTAAAAAAAAAAGAATAAAAATATACAAGTATATATGAGAAAAAGGCTATAGACCCAAACAAATGTTACTGCACTCTGTGTGAGTTTGTGTGTCTGATCCATAGTGGGTGTAGTGTCTGTATGTGTGAGCTCACAATGAGTGTAGTGTCTGTATGCAAGAACTTTGCCTCGAAATACAGTGTAATTACATCTCTTGCTTACTGCTTCAGTCTGCTTAAGAATAATAGTCTTCTTTCGGCTTTTACCCGGTTAGGGGTCACCACAGCGGATCACCTGTCTGCACATGATGCGTTTGTCATTAAACAAGGAACAACTGCTACATTGTCTCAGGATTTCCATTTCCACAAGGCTGGTTACAGAAACAGTAGGAAAAATACCAGGACAAATCCAATAGTAGTAGGAGCAACGGGTCTTATGAAAAAGAACCTACAATCATATTTAGATATGTTACCAATACATATAACTCCATATGAATTGCAGGAGGAGTCATTACTGGGCATATTACGGGTACTGAGAAGAGCACTTCTGGTTGACTTCAAAGATTGAAACAATACTAATTTCATGAACTTTAATCGTACTTTGACTTGAGAATGGGGTCCATTCCCGTCATGGTAATAGAAACTCAAAAGACTTGGAGAAATTAAAAAACAAAAAAAAAAACTGTAGAAAAGTGTACATCCATGACTGTGGATCCTTTTTTGTGTTCTACTAGGGGTGGTACAAGAGGGGTTTGTAACTAACTAAAGTTGGAGGAGTTGGGCTATACGAGAGATCTAGTATTGATCTAAAATCTAAAACAACACCTCTATGGTTGCCAACTTTTAATAAGGCCAAAGTGGGACATGGGGTGTGGCCAACATGACACTGATCACACCCCCACAATGACATCATCAGAGGTGTTGAAGTTGATGCAGTTATGGGTACAACAGAGTGAAGTTAGTACATCATATTTTAATCTCACAAACCATTTAAATGATAAACTGACTAGAAACACTGGCATTTGAAAGAACTGGGCAAGAAACACTGGCATTTGAAAGAACTGGTTTGAAAAACATTGGCATATGAGACATAAAGCACTTTCTAAAGTAGTTGATATAGATTTACTGAAGACTGGCTAGAAACATTGGCATTTGAAAGAACTGGTTTGAAAAACATCGGCGTCTGAAAACTGTCAAAACACTGGCATATGAAACACTTTCTAAAGTAGTTGATATACATTCATGGAAGACTGACTAGAAACACTGGCATGTGAAAGAACTGGCTAGAAACATTGGCACCTGAAAATTATCATAAAAACATTGGCATATGAAAAACCTGAGGAATGGAGCAGAAGGGAATTAACATTACAAACCATTTAAAAAGGGAAAATAGTAAATGATGTAATGTAGGGGGGGCATTTTGGCCATTGAAAACTTGACATTAACAAAGCTTATAGAAAACCAAATATATTACATTATATAAATATATATATATATATATATATATATATATATATATATATATATATATTATACAATAATATTTATAATTATACTTGTATTATATTTACCACTGACAATGCTCCCCACCCCTCCAGAAAATAAAGTTAGACACATTTTCACTTCACTAAGCCACACTAAAATGAATTAAAATGCACAATGGACACCATATACCCCGTTTACCACTCAACACAGCAATTAAGAAAAAAGAAATAAACATACAACAGTAAAATACATAACACAATGATGCAATAAAGAACAGGCCCAACAGCAGCAACGTCCTTAATCGCATTATAATGAAAGCAGTACATTGTAAACTTATTGAAGACATCACTAAAAACAAAATACAAACTTTGCTACTTATAAAAGCAAACTAATCTAAGACAATGATGACATGTTTTAGCACAATTCCAAATGCAATGCATTAACTTCTGAACACGCATCCACCCCAAAAAAATAAATAAATAAAGACAATTAAACATTTTATCTTTTAAAAGCACTTCTTACAAGAGCAGCTAAAATAAACTACAATAATGATAAAAATAAACCTATAAAGTACAGTTGTGTACACTTACCAGAAATGTAGATGTTCGAGTGTATTCACTGTTGCAGTCATTACATTTGGGTAATCTGCTGGCAGGTTGCCCTCAGTCAGCCTGAATTCCAAAGTCTTGGGTCCTGCGCCGGTTGCTGTCTCCTCTTCCATGATGTCAGGGGTAGAAAACATGCAGCCGACGCCATTTCTTTAGTTTTTCTTTCCCCCGATGTCAGGTGCCCCCAAAAAGGTATCAAAAAAAAAAAAAAAAAAAAATATACATATGTGTATATATATATATATATATATATATATATATATATATATATATATATATATATATATGTATGTGTATATATGTATATATATATATATATATATATGTATATATATACATCTATATACATGTATATATATATATATATATATATATATATACACACATACATATATATACATGTATATATATATATATATATATATATATATATATATATATATATATATACATATATATATATATATATATATATACACACACACACACACACACACACACACATATATATATATATATATATATATATATACATGCATCAATATAAACTTTACCTTCATCTACCAGCAAATACACCACACAGGTTGTAGAAGATGGAGAAGGAAAGATGAACTCCAGAATGACAGGGGGACGGCGAGAGGGTAACCTGGACTACAACAGTCGAATACACTCGAACATCTACATTTATGGGAAGTGTACACAACTGTACTATGTTCTTCGTGTTTCACTGTTGCAGTCATTACATTTGGGTAGAATCCCAAAGCTATGGTTGGGAGGCTGTAGCTAAACAGCATTAAGAGCGGCTATAAGGCCCTGCAGAACTGCAGTGGCAAAGCCTGCCCTGGATTTAGAGTAGAGAGGCAAATGATAATGCATTGTAAAGCAGCCTCTAGAATGTCTTTGGTTGGTACTCCCCTTAGAAAGGCTGCTGAAGTAGATGCAGCTCTGGTGGAATGAGACCTAATGCCCTTGGGCACAGGTTTACCATGGTGTAAGTAGCAGAAACGGATGCAGTAGCTTATTCACTTTGAAACTGTCTGCTTTGAAATAGCCTTGCCTTCTGATCCTGCAGCATATGTCACTAGTAATTGCTCAGTATTTCTTAGAGCTTTAGTCCTGCTTAAGTAGAATCTTAGCTGTCTGTGTATGTCCAAGGAATGCAGAATTCTCTCCCCCTTATTCTGCAGATTTCGATAAAAAGGTTGGCAGATGAATTGTTTGGTTAAGAGCCACACTGGAAACCACCTTAGTCATAAAAGTAGGATTTGTCCTCAGAGATACCCTGTCTGGGTAAAATATGATAAAAGGCTCTACAGCCATGAGGGCCTGTAGCTCTGAAACTCTTCTTGCGGAAGTAATTGCTAGTAGCTGAGCTTTTCCAACACATAATTGAGGTCCCATGCAGGCAATGGTGATCTTCTAGGAGGCCTTACATTTTTGGCTCCTCTAAGATGCTGCTTTAGTAAAGGATGAGAAAAGATTGGTGGCTCTGTATTGTAATGAGCCGAAATGGCAGAGGCATGGATTTTAATTGATGAGAAAGATAGGCCTTTGTCAAGCGTCTCAGTTAAGTATTGCAATATCTGAGGAATATTTGGTTCTGCTTAATTAGTTCCTTGTGCTTGATTCCAAGCACAGAATCTATTCCATTTGTCGGCATAAGATTTTCTAGTACTAAGCCTTCTGGCTTCCAAAATGACATCCATCACAACTTTACTGAGAGGTGTTGTTTGTATGACTACATGATCAGCCATGCTGCCAGGTTCAGAGTCTGTAGTTGATTGTGCAGGATCCGATTGTTTTGCTGGGACAGTAGTTGTGGTCTTTGAGGCAAGGTCCAAGCTGGGTATTGAGACAAGTTCCTTAGGATTGGGTACCAGTATTGGCGGGGCCAGTTTGGGGCAATTAGTATCATCTTTGGTTTCTCTTGTCTGACTTTTAGGAGGACCTTGGGGAGAAGAGGCAGAGGAGGAAAGGCGTAAACTGATAGGTTTTTTTCAACTGAAAGATAGGGCGTCCACTTTCCATGCTTGTCTTGTGCAGAATCTTTTCAATTGATAATTTTGAGGAGCGGCAAATAGATCTATGTCTGGGCTCCCCCATTTCTCTGTTATCATGCTGAAGACTTGTGGATTTAGTTTCCACTCGTGAGGATCCATAAGGTTTCTGATTAAATCGTCTGCTAGAGTGTTTTGTTTACCTGGCAGGAATTGAGCTTGAAGATGTATTTGGTAGGTCAAAGCTGTGTCCCACAGTGCCATGGCTAATCTGCAAAGGGGGTATGAGTGTGTGCCCCCTTGCTTGTTTATATAACACATGACTGTGGTGTTGTCCGTCTTTATCAGTAGTTGTCCTGGATGAAATAAGTCCTTGAAGGCTGTTAGGGCATTTTGAACAGCTAGCATCTCTTTCTGGTTGATATGTAGATGCATTTGCTTTGGTGGACATATGCCCTGAATGCATCTTCCTGCCATGTGGCCCCCCCAGGCATAATCTCATGCATCTGCTGTTATAATTTGGGTGGCAGGGGGTAGAGTGAATGGCCGTCCCATGTTTTGGTGACATGCCTTTGACCACCATAGAAACTCCTGTTGCAGGCAGGGAATGAGAGGAATCATTGTTTCCAGACTGTGAGAATGTTGACTCCATAAACTTTTTAGGTACCACTGAAGTTTCCTCATAAGCAGTCTTACATATGGAATCAGTAGGATGCAGGATGCCATGAAGCCCAGAGCCTGCAGAATTTGTCTTGCAGAAGATTGGGATTTTGTTGCCATCAGTTTGAAGTAAGTAGTCAGTTGCCTTTGCTTGTCTGGCATGAGGAAAGCCATCTAGGCAGTTGTATTTAAGCTTGCACCCAGGAATGCTATCTTTTGAGAGGGTACCAGTTGTGATTTATTTTTGTTTATTGTGTACCCTAGGCATGTTAGAAGCCTTTTCACAAATGCCACATGTCGAAGAAGAGTGTCCTTGTTCTCTGCTTGAATGAGACAGTCGTCCAAGTAAGGATATATTTGTATACTTCTTTGTCTGCAAAATGCAATTACTGGTCCAGGTACTTTGTAAAGACCCTGGGCGCAGTAGATAAGTCAAAGGGCAGTGCAGAGAATTAGTAATGCATTAAGCCAGCCTTGAATCTGAGGTATCTTCTGCACGACTGTCTTATTGGGACATGCAGGTATGCCTCTTTTAGGTCTAAAGTCACCAGCCAAGCATTCTTGCCCAGCATGGGCAGAAGCTGCTGCAAAGTCAGCAATTTGAATTTTGGAATGTCCAGGTAATGTGTTCAAAATCGATAAATCCAGTATTGGCCGCCAGGCCCTGTCTTTTCTGGGTACCAAGAACAGTCTTGAGTAAAAACCTTGTCCTTTTTCCTGTTCTGGTACTGTCTGAATGGCCCCCATATCCATGAGGGACGTAACTTGTTTCTGTGCCTCTGCCCATTGATTTTTTGGCAGATCTGGGATACCATTTGCCATTGGCAGAGTGTGGAAATGGAATCTGTATCCCTGTGATACGGTGTTTAGTACCCACTTGTCCTGGGTTATTTACTGCCAATTTTGAGCTAAAAGTGCTAATTTTCCTCCTATGGGTGCTGCCAAAACATAAGTGCTTGGTGTAGGCAGAGGGAAGTCATTGCGATTGCTTTCTGTTGGTTTGTGCTTTATCTCCTCCAGATTTGGAGGTGGAAGCGCCCCATTGCTTTGACCTGTATGAATCTTGCGCCTGATATCTGGAACCCTTAGGGCACCCGGATTTGCTCCTTTGAGCTCTGTCTGACACAGGAAAGGACCAATTTTTTGTAGGCCAGTGTCTACTGAATCTTGGTGGCTGCACCTGTAAGAAGTCTTTAACAGTTTGCATAGACTTAGCTTTGTCTTCCATTTTCTTTAAAACCTCTTCTGCCTTAATACCAAACAGAGAATCATGCTGTAAAGGTGCATATAGCAATTTAGCTTTAACATGATCAGGCAAATTTTGTTCCTTTAACCAGGCATGCCTCCTAATCACAGATCCAGTAACTGCGGCCCTGCAGGAGGCCTCTAAGGAATCAAAACCACATTGCAAAGTATGCTTTCCAACTTGTTCAGCTGCATGCAATGATTCCTGCAATTCTTTATTTTCTGCACATTCTGAAATCAACATAATTTTCTGTTTCAGCAATCCCATAACATGTTGTCGGTACTTAAGCATATGAAATTGACAGTTTAAGGTCCTGATTGCCAAGGTTGCAGATGTATAAACCTTTTTTCCCCATCTGTCCAGTGCCCTTGAATCTCTGTCAGAGGGGGTGGGATTTTTTGCTGTTGAGGCCTTAACTCCCTTTGGACCCTGTGAAATAGTTTCAGGATCAGCAGCAGGGTTTCTAAATAAAAATTTATGTGAGTCAGGGACCCTGTAATATCTGTCAGGCTTACTGGGAGCCGGAGGTAAGGAGTCAGGGGTCAAGCTTGACTCCAAAAACACATCATCCACAATGTCTAAAACAGGAGGAATGGCTAAAGACATCAGAATCGTCATAGGGAGGTATAGCTAATTCCTGATCAGAAGAGGAATCAGAAGAAATAGAAACCTGATCTGAATATTCATAGTCAGTGTCTTGCCTAGGCCTCTTATCAGGAGGGGGATGGGTACCCCTGCTCAAGATAATAAGGTATTCAGCCATTTTGATCATCTGTTTTTTAGGCATAGAGGACTGTGCACATGGCTCATGTGTCATTTTTTTAGTTTTAGAAGTTGCTTTTGTCTTTGGTTTTGCAGCTGTCATCGGTTTGATATACAAATGTTGAGATCTGAATACACCCTCAGAAGCCAGTGCCTGCTCAGCGGCTCCGGACCCATCCGAGGAAGATACATTCGTCGGTCCAATACCTTGAGTATCTGGTGGCATGCCGGACTCCACATGGGTGTCGGTAGAGGCCTGCGACTCAAAGGTAGCAGGTATCAGGGGCTGCAAAAGCGCCTCACTGAGTACCGGCAAACCAGCTACTGGCTTAGGAGAAGCTTTGTCGTCGGTTTTGGATCTCGACTGCCTTTCTCTGTCCTTTTCTCTGCGTTTTTTATGTACTCCGGTAGTTTGATTGCTATCCGATGACATTTCTGGGTAGTTAAATCTGTTTCCAAAATACTTCGATGCAAAAATATACCCAAGCTTAATAGTGCGTTGGTTAAATCTAGCACAAAACCGACAGCCAGGTACGTTGTGATCAGGGCCTAGGCAAGGAATACAGTATAAATGGAAATCCTTATGAGGTATTTGCTTCCCACAAGTAATACAATTATTAACTTTTTCTGACATCGGTAAAAAGCAAGAAAAAAGTTTCCCCAGCGGGGTACTTAGCTTTAGTGAAGACTTCTGTTCTGAAACTCAAACTCGAATATTTCAGTAGTCGGCCAACCGGCACCTGCGAAATGCTTCTGCTTCGGACACCACGCAGGAAGAAAGGCTAAAGAAAATGGCGTCGGCTGCATGTTTTATACCCCTGATGACCTGACATCGTGGAAGAGGAGACAGCAACCGGTGCAGGACCCAAGATTTTGGAATTCAGGCCGACTGAGGGCAACCTGCCAGCAGATTACCCAAATGTAATGACTGCAACAGTGAAACACGAAGAACATCAGTAATTTACCCAGCACAACAAATCAATAAACAGGCCCAAGTAAAAGCAGTATGTCCATATTCACATTATAAGCAAAGCAGTACATTTTAACCTTATTAAAAGACAGCATAAAAAATAAAATACACACATTTCCAATTATAAAAGCAAACTGTCTTGAAACAGCTACAACAAGTTGCCAACATGTACCTACAAGAATAATAAATGCACTACATTTACCTATGAACATTCCCCCTCAAAGAATAGCGAGTTATATACACATTGACTTGCAAGAGCTAACACAGGAAAAAATACCCAAAGCACTACATCTTAACTCCTTGAAGACAGCATTAAATTGCACACATTTCCAAAGTGCATACTATCCTCGAACATTTTCTATATGCAAACAGAATTACCCCGAAAAAGCCATGACAATAGAAATACATGACACTACATTTATCTGTGAAGACTGCCCCCCCACCACTTGACTTGAGTGGCTGGCTGGTAGCAGGCTTCGTACCTGCTTCCGTGGTTGGCTTCCTAGCTTGAGAAACAGAAAATCTCAGTCCTATAATATTAGTGGCTGTAGAAGTACTAATAAAAAATGCTCTACCTCCGCAACATTTGTAGGGCTCTTCCTGGTTGAATCCCTGCCCCCTTCAAGAATTGCAGCCAACTGCTGCACTATTTACAACACCCAGACCTAACAGGGAATAGCTCTGCCTGCAGGTCCCAAGTTGGTGATGTAACCAAATTGCCGTAGAAAAAACGTAACTATCTTCGTCTTTTCCATGACAATTCGGTGCGATTAAAAAATGGGACTTTTAAAGTCCTACTGCTTCACAGTGCAGACAATGGAATGAGGTAGCTCAACCCGTGCGTGTCCTACTGACAACAGGATGGGTGATAACTGTACTCTTGGGGTAATGCTTCTGAGTGGGCAAACTAGCTGCTCTGCACTCAGCTAAATACTTGAGAAAAAAGCACAAGGAGTTTTACATGGAAATTTACAACTCTAAGTGCATGTGTCTATACAGGGCACTGTAAGCCACTGTTGCAAAGCTCAGTCCAGGCTACAGGATATGAGTTAGACAGAAATTCATTACGTTAACAGTACAATAAATGAGGCACAGATCCTGCAGAAATTCACAATTCTTGCACTATTTTGAGTAATACTACAAGAGTAAGATCCCCAGACCAAGTAAAATGCAAGCAGAAAAACTGCAGTAGAAACGTAATAAATGAGGCTCAGATCCTGCATCAATTCACAATTTTCTCACTATTGTGAGTATGCTACAACACTAAAGCTTTCAGACAAATTAAAATACCAACACAGTAAAATGCAGTAGAAATTAAATATATGAGGCTCAGATCTTGTTGCAGCAACTCACAATTCTCCCACTACTGTGAGGTCCCACACCACATTAAAAATGTAAACAGCTGATTTTTTGTTAAACCAAGTGAAAATGGAGAAAAGAATAAAACACAATTCAGATCAACACTGAATACTGCAGTGCGCACTAAGTGAAATGTTTTAATACGAAACAGAGGCTTACTCTAGCTTTGAGTTTTATAGGAGTGCCTTATCAGTTTCAGCTATCAGTGCCCAGTAGAATTAGCACTGGCAAGTTCTGACAGACTGAGAGAAATAATACAGTGTTGATCTAGCAATCGTTGCTGCTCTTTTCACTGCTTGAAAATGCTTACACTTTTATTTTATTTTTATGTCAAGTCTACAAACAGGCCAAACACAGAGCAGCAATTATCAAATATTTAAATATGCAAATATAATTAAAACATTACAGCCATGGTCAAACTAACAAAAAATAACAAATCACTTGTCTTGAGTTGTATTTTGCCATTACCCAGAATAATGCTGAAATTCAAAGATGAGGTAATTCGCTTCAATAACTGGCTATGTAACTGTTGTCATTCTGGGGAGATCCAGTATGTATCAGCTTGCAACATTAGCACAGAGGATTAAGGCTTTGAGCTGTTAATAGCGTATGTCCTGTGGTACAGGGTTTGATTTCTTTGGCTTTCACTTGCCTACTATATGACCTTCATCAAGTCACTTAACCAGATAGTGTTTTGGGGCAACTGGGAATTTGTCTTAGGATCCTTAATGGTCTCCTGGACTACATGCCTAGTAACTACCTATGATCCTACAGATTCAGAGATAATCCAACTCTACTGAGGCCAATGACCATTCTCTCATTACCAGTACCCTCCATCCTCAGGCAGCAAATCCCTTCTCCAAGAGGGCCATACCAATCAGTCCTGGAGTAAATTTGCAGATACTCATCCAGTCACTTAGTTTATCTTTAAATAGAGATAGTGAGTTGCATTGCTTAATGTGCTGGGGAAGTTTATTCCAGAGGTTTGAGAGACTCAGTGCTATAAACCCATCTCTCCAGGATGTTTTACTTATCTCCTGGTGAAAACTTAGGTCCCTGGTGGAGATATTAAACTTGTGGGGAAAAAGAAGGTCCGGTACAATCAAGTCTCTAATGGCAAAGTTAAACAAAACTGAGATCTTCCCACAAAAGTCTATAAGATGTTGAATAAAGGGACAGAGCACTAGGACTCTCTTGGTAGACTTTAGGACAGTAATCCTTTTGGTTAGGAACCTTTGAGATCTTTCTAATTGTTTGATATTTTTAGTTAGCTACATCTGGGCCCGATCAATGCTGAGTATA
The DNA here is from genome assembly GCF_019279795.1 of Protopterus annectens. NCBI lineage: Eukaryota > Metazoa > Chordata > Ceratodontiformes > Protopteridae > Protopterus > Protopterus annectens. Next base: position 477,873,998 of record NC_056728.1, read on the forward strand.
AGGAGTGACTACTTCTTCAGCCCGTGATGATATTCCTTTGGGTGGACTAAAATGAAAAGGATTTCTTGACAATAGTGGTTTCATTAAGGTGAAAAGAGGGGGAGCTATCAACCAAAGTACCTATGTCCTTAACTACATTTTCCTTTTGTACAGGTGTGTTGTCTAGACAGTAGAATGAGAGGAGAGGCTGTCTATCTCCTCTCTAAAGTAAGGATGCCATACATTTTAGCTAATTTTTAGCACACCAAGAGTTTATCAGGGTGAGTTCATTCTGGAAGGTTTGGGTGTCACAGGGTTATTTAACAATTGCCAGTTTGCAGTTGTCTGCAAAACTTTATTAGCCAGAGATCTTGGCTTTCAGATTGGAGATCTGAGAAGTAAATACCAAAAAGGAGAAGTCCCAGCATCAGGTACTAAGGGACACTGTTGGTCACTTTCATATTTTTGGATGAAGCACCTGCAACTTGCACTGTGTGGGATTTTTTCTCAGCCAGTTTGCTATCCATCTTACCACATATGGGTTGATTGTTAAAGCATTTAGCTTTTGTATGATGCTAGCATGTAGAAGGGTGTCAAAGGCTTTAGCCGGGTCAAGATATGCCACATGCAGTAACCATTTCAAATAAATACCACATTAAGTAGGCATGATCTTCAAAAATTCAAGTCTGACAAAATTCTTGATATAACAGTTTATAATGTCAGTTATAATACACTCCACAGCTCTGCATATGAGTCTTGTAAGGCTTTCAGGTCAGTAATTTACCTGGGGTAGTTGTAAGGCCACCGTTGTGAAGAGCACCCACCACTGCTGTGTGACAAAATTAGTAGTTAAACATAATTAAGTTAAACATTTTGATGAGTGTGTCTGCAAGGGCATGTCTATCACAACGCTCTCAAATTTCCTTCCCAGTCTACCTTGTACTATCCTCATTGAAGCTGGAGGAAACTTCTGAATATGGGATTTCGGCCAAGCTGGAAAAAGTCTGAGAACTGACTGCCTAATAGTTACTTGTGAACCTATAAAACTGCATGACAAGCTCTCGTATGAAACACACACAAAGTGGTGGTGGTGGTGGTACAGAATGCGGCTGCTGCCACAAATGGCATTTGATGTTGACACTATCACTGTAAATAATCAGTACAAAAGAACTGCACGGTACCCTGCTGATTGAAAGTGACATTTCAATACTGTGGTAAAAAAAATGGAAATAACCGCAAAAGTAAAACTGGTAAAAAATAAAGTGGTTAGGGCACACAATCAGGCTGCATGGTAAAAATAGCTTTATTAACTTAAAACACAAGCACTTTCACCCTGCCACAATGCAGGACTTTATCAAGTGAATCTTACTGTGATAAGATGAAAAGTTAACGTTATAATTTAAATCAGTGTTAACTCTGACAGTGAATCTTAAACTATACTGTCATATACATGGAAATCTGTCCTTAAAACAATATTTCAAGACGCAACAAAATAACAAATGCTTATATTTAATCATAAGTCCACTTTTTTGTCAGCATTTATTGTACCTTTTCAACAAGGTCAATGAAGAAATCACGCACATCTTTCGTGTGCAAGAGGTTAGCTGCAATATTCACCAAGCCTCGGGACAGATTCTGTGGAAAAAATATGATTTGTAAATATGTCTTTGTCCATCAATAATGACCATACTGCAACTTATTTTTTCATGCATACAGATTTATTTATTTATTCATTTAATCAATTTGCTAATTGGCCTTCAGTGACTGCCTAGGGAGAAACTCTCCAACCATAGTACATTTAACAAAGATAAAGGTCAGTGTTAATAAAATATACAATAACTTTTCTTAAATCTAAGAGCAGGTAAGAAACAAGTACAAATAAGTATTGTATATACAGAGTATATTGTATATACAGAGTCACTATGAACAACATGGCAGCACCCTGCAAACAAATATTTGACACCAGAAAAAGGCTGCTGCTTGTTCCATCCTAATTTTAGTTGACTGGATTATAAGCAAATCTTAGTTAATGCACAGCATAATTCTTTGGACCAACAAGTGCATTATGCACTTTTAAAATTCTTCACCATCTGCAATCCCAATTTTTTTCCAAAAGACCTGCTGCAGTACTCACACAGAAGGCCAATCTGCATGAAAATGTGTGGGTGTGCATGTTTGTGTGTGTGTGTGTGTGTGTGTGTGTGTGTGTGTGTCTGTGGGGGGGGTTGTGGAGATGGCCAAAATACCTTCTCTGATGGACCTCCTCCATATCCAGAAAACAAACAGCACTAAAACTACCCATTAATAAAGACTTAAACCTTGACTGTGATATAAACAGGACCTGCTGAAAAGACAGGTATACATTCCACAGACTAACTTACCTGTGATATAAACAAGACCTGCTGGAAAGACAGGTATAAATTCCAGAGACTACCCCAATTCAAGTGTAACAGCCAAATGGCTAGGGAACTTGAAGTTAACCATTGGTTTGGCACTTATCTCTCTAATGGACACAGACAGCCTGTAAATGTTTCACCTCCCAGGCCCCTGATTCTACAGGTTTCATCTCCCCAACCTCTTCTTACACTACCACGGTACCAGAATGTAAGAGATTTGGGATGCATGGTACAGTTCAAAAAGGCCACAGTGGTCATTAGTCTAGTACACACCTATGCCCCACCAACAGCATGTAGAGCACTGCAGTTTTTACAGTAAATGACAGCTGTCAGATGTTCATCTTCCCTGCTGTCTGTATCAGGTTTTTGTGCAGATTGGCCTTTCTGTGTGTGACTACTATCTCAGATGGAAGTCACATGAAGAATGAAAGAAAAAACTATGTATCAGATAAGTTAGCACTTTCAACAACTTGATTATATTTTGCATTAATTTGCATGCACAAGAAAACAACACATGGTATACCAAGATGGCACTCATGCAAAGCTGTCTCTCAACATTAAAGTTCTGTTAAGCACTGCACTAAACTGGTTTTGCAATTGCAGACTTTGTTCAACTCTCAGCTCTTCTGAATGATGTGCAACACATCCAGGGCCAGGTCAGTGAAATAGAAGTTGCAATATTATAGATGCTGTAGCTAGACAAATGCCAAAAAGAAAAGCCCAGCTACATAATGTTGCATGTACTAGCTGGGCTGCATTAGTCAGAATGGCAGCTTTATCAGTGGTCATAATGACTGCTAATAAAAGTGTTCTGCAGACTCAGATTAATATAAACTGCTGTAACTATCCAATCTCACTCAGTATATATGTTTTGTATACATTATATGTATATATGTATGCATATAAGCAATGTCTTACATACACACGTGTATAGATGTGTTTGTATGTGTGTGTGTATTTGTATACACACACACAGATATGATCTACATATATATATATATATATATATATATATATATATATATATATATAATATGGATTCAGGCCCTTAGGCAGTGTGACATCCCCCTGTGAGACAGCTGGATGTGGACACATGGCAGTTTGGCATTATGGCTGCAATAACAAATGCCTGTGGGAACAGAACATCCCCCTGCACCCTAACCGTACGTGGTAGACACAACCCCCCATACTGTTACACCCTGCACCCCCCCAGAAGCCAACATGTGCAACTGTCAGTACTACAAGTGGTTGTCATTGGATGCCAAGGGGGCATGAAAGTGGTACTGTGAAATCTGTGTACTGTGGGCAGAGCCTTTATTAACACAACAGATAAAGTGAGGTGTGTAGTGCTTGGTGTGTACTAGAACCAAATATATTCACAACTTGTAGAAATGTGCTACAGCACGTAGGAAGTCCTGCAAATTACTGTGGTCATACTTATGTTTCAAGATGCTCCCTTACAACAATAGCCTTCCTACGTGGTGTCACAAGCATCCCTCTCAAAAGTGACTCCCTTAAGTTGTCTGTCAGGTTCTGTTCCTGTTGTAAAACAGACAAAAGATTAGAAAGCTGTACTGTAGGGTGCCCAAGTAATACTTTCAGTTGACTATGCCATGCCTCCACCTGGTTATTGGTCCATGGGAAGTCCATGTCAGACACATCACACACATTCCAGAACTTCAGAGGGTAGGAAGAGGACAGACGTTGGTGCACTGAACAGCGGGATGCATATTTCCTTGGTCGGCCATGCACATAATGATGGTCCAGAAATATACCTATAGGCTTAGTACAGTCAGGTAAGATTGCCACAATGTCCAGAAATGCGGGGACATCATTATCCACTGGGAGGAATGCCAGAGCAATCAGCTTGCAGATGGCTACTGAGAATGCGGTGTCCGTACCATACAAGGCCACAAGGTGGTGATGCTGGATTTGGCACCAAATGATCTGTGCAAAATGGAATAGGCACCCCTTCAGAATATTCTTAGGGAATGCCTTTCAGCTGGCACGGATTGCTGCCTTCTCAAAATCAGTCATAGTGTATCGTGGAGTTAACGTGCCGCCCTGATCTGCAGCCATACCCTTACTTATGTCCCACATATTGTTGTATGCAGACTCTGATTTCCGTATCATTAGACAATATACCAGGGGGACAATTCGTGCTGAGGTGGGGGTGCCAACAGATCCATGTAAAGTATACAGCTGACGCCAAATATCACCACGTGTTGGAAGGTGCCATCCCTGAGTATGATGTCTGACCTGCACAAATCTGACAGATTTTGTGCTGTAGTTAGCAGAACCAAGGAATCTTTCCCATTCATATCTGACTGTCTGCGTATAATAAAGCTGACACTACGGAGTGGGTACTGCCTGACATCAATATCTGCAAGTGTTGCCGGAGGTGTGGACATAGATGCCCATGCCCTCTGTCATACCCTGGTGATGCTACGATGCATGGTGGCATCTCCTGTAGTACATTGTCATCCGCTGTGCCAAGGACACTCTGCATTACCAGACTAGGCATGTCATTGCTGTTTAATGCCCTCTGCCATAGTTCAGCTCGCAGCACAGCCACCTGGGCAGTGGCTGCATCTGGTCCATGTTGGTGTGGCAGTGATTACTGCAGTTCTTCCCCCTCATCCTGGTGAAAAGTGATAGCACGGCCCCTGCAGGCCTTTATTCTCCACTCAACACATGCCCAGTTGGAGAGGACTTCCCACTCTAAGTGGTACAGGTATCCCTCCACTACCAGCATTAGTTTGCCTCGTTGGCTGGGCACTGTCCAGTATCTGTTGCCAAGCTGTATACAAGTATAGCCCAGGTCAGATTCCATCATGACAACACCACTCATGGTTGGCCTCTCAGCATCCATCACATGCAATTTAGCAGGGTACGGTACGTTGCCACTACGTAGGTATAGGCCACTATCAGACTATAGTTATGCTGCAGTACACCGCCTTGTGTTGTACCCTTCTGAATAGCCTCTGTCTGCCACAATGGCCCTTTGTAGCAGTATACACACACCACCCTGCTCTTATTAACTTTCCTGCTAGGGATTCTCTATGTCCAATTCACACAGCCGTGGAATTGACAACTGACTGTAGTCCTGTAGGTGTCTATCCAGATTGGTTTTTACACCAATGGATCTGCATGTAATGCACAGGTCCCCTTTAACTCCCAGCTACTGAAGCTGACCACTCAGGGTGTGGTGCATAGTCTCAGTTTTAGAGACAGACATTACTAATGGATGTTCCCCTGTGTAGCACCCTTTTCTACCTACATGCCTCCGCATATGTGTTTACTCCATCTGCAACAAAGTACAGTTTTGTACCTACCATAAATGTAGATGTCTGATAGATATGCAACTGCAGTCCTTACATATGGGGTTGTCCTGCCTCAGGCAGCCCTCGGTCGGCCGGATTCCAAAGTCTGGGTCCGGCGTTGGCTGATGTCGCCTCCTCCCCGACGTCAGAGCGGCTGGGGTATAAAAGCATCAGTCGACGCCATCTTCCTCAGTGTTTCTTGCCCCAGATGCCAGGTGCCCTTCAAGGAAGGCTAAATTTAGAACTGGATAAAAATTCCAGACAAACACAATAGCAATAAACAGATACACCATAACAGATATCCCCAGCTAAGTATAAAAGGAGGGAAGTGGACCCAATACACAGAGGGGTAGGAGGGAGGGAAAACCTGACTGCAGTTGCATATCTATCGGACATCTACATTTATGGTAGGTACAAAACTGTACTATGTCCTTCAAGAATGCAACTGCAATCCTTACATATGGGTTGAATACCATAGCCAAGCTGGGGGTGGTAGGCTCTAAGACAAGGATGGTGTAGCTAAAATGCCCTGCAGGACTGCCGAAGCAAAGCCTGCTCGGGATCTGGAATATAAAGGCAGGTGGTAGTGCTTGGAAAATGTATGCACGGAGCTCCATGTAGCAGCTTCTAGAATGTCCTTTGTAGCCACCCCTCTTAGGAAGGCTGTGGAGGTGGCTGTAGCTCTGGTGGAGTGTGGCCTGATATTGGCTGGCACACCCTTTCCATGGAAAGAATAACAAAATCTGATGCAATGTCCAATCCATTTTGAAATTGTTTGTTTGGAAATTGCCTTTCGTTGCACTCCAGGAGTGTATGCTACAAATAGTTGGTCAGACTTTCTGTTGGCCTTTGTTCTGTCCAAGTAGTAGCGTAGCTGTCTGTGTATGCCCAAAGTGTGCAGCAGCTTTTCTCCTTTATTTTGCGGATTGGGGAAGAAGGTGGGCAGGTGAATTGCTTGATTTAGAGACACCCTGGATATCACTTTTGGCATAAAAGAAGGATTGGTTCTTAAAGAAACCCTGTCCTGATGAAAAATGAGAAATGGAGGTACTGCCATGAGGGCCTGTATCTCTGAAACTCTTCTTGCTGAGGTAATTGCCAACAGGAAAACTGTTTTCCAGGAAAAAAATTGCAATTCTGAAGATGCTGCTGGTTCAAAAGGAGGAAGAGTTAATTTTTCCAACACGAAGTTGAGGTCCCATGCAGGCACTGGTGGTTTTCTGGGAGGCTTGATATTCTTTATCCCTCTTAGGAATTGTCTTAGTAAAGGATGTGAAAACACAGGAGGATCAGTGTTGTATGATACTGAAATTGCTGAAGCGTGTATTTTTATGGAAGAATAGGAAAGTCCATTATGCAGCATTTCTGCCAAGTATTCCAGTATCTGTGGGATGCTCATTACTGATGCATCCTGTCCCTTGTTGGTATTCCAGATGTTGAATCTCTTCCATTTGGCTGAATAAGTGTTTCTGGTAGAAGGTCTGCGTGCTTCCAATAATATTTGTTGAACTTCCTTGGAAATAGAGATATGGGTAGAAATCATGGAACTCTCCAGGCTGTCAGCTGCAGAGTTTGCAGGTTGGGATGAACCGTCCTGTAATTGTGCTGAGTCAAGAGTAGAGGCCATTGAGGCAGGGGCCACGGTTTGGTGCAAGTTATGCTCCTTAGTAATGGATACCAGTGCTGTCTTGGCCAATCTGGAGCTATTAAGATGCCTTTCGGTTGCTCTGCTTTGATCTTCAGTAACACCTTGGTCATTAATGGTAGAGGTGGGAATGCATAGATTGTTAGAGAGTTCCAGCTGAATGAGAGAGCATCTATTCTCCAGGCTTGTGGATAGTGTGTCCTCGAGCAGAACTTTTTCAGATGATGATTGAGGTGGGAGGCAAAGAGATCTATGGCCGGCCTCCCCCATGCATGAGTTATTTGAGCAAAAATGTCTGGATGCAACATCCATTCGATGGGTCCAGGATGTTTCTGCTTAGACTGTCCGCCAGAACATTGTCCCTGCCCGGAACACACTGGGATTGCAGCTGTATGTTCAGTTTCAGGGACTTTTCCCAAAGAGTCATTGTTAGTCTGCAAAGGGGGTAAGAATGAGTACCTCCCTGCTTGTTTATGTACCACATAACAGTGGTGTTTGTCTGTCTTTATTAGCAGATGGCCTTGTTGAAGATATTTTCCGAAGGCCTCGATTGCATGAATTACTGCTAACATCTCTTTTTGATTGATGTGAAGATGTACTTCCCTCGGGGTCCATTGCCCTTGAATGCATCTGCCCTCCATGTGCGCCCCCCATCCATGGTCTGAGGCGTCCGTTGTAATGGTTTGGCTTGTTTGAGGTTTGTTGAAAGGCATACCTTTGTTTGACTGGCTTGCTTGGGCCCACCACAAAAATTCCCTTTGTAGACATGGGATGAGTGGGATAATTGCTTCTAAGTTGTGGCTGTGTTGAGACCATAGACTTTTTAGGTACCATTGCAGTTTTCTCATGTGTAGTCTTGCCAGTGGAATCAGTAGAATGCAAGATGCCATGAAACCCAGGGCCTGCAGGATTTTCCTTGCAGTCATCTGGGTGAGCTTTGCTAGGCTTTTGAAGTAATGAGGCAATTGTTCTTACTTCTCTTCTGTGAGGTAAGCCATTTGTGATTCTGTGTCTAGTTTGGCTCCTAGAAAAATTATTTGTTGGGATGGCAGTAGTCTTGATTTTTGTAAGTTGACTGTGTATCCCATAGCCTGTAGTAAGTAAATGACATAATTCAAGTTTTTTGTCAAGGCTTGCTTGCTGTCCGCTTGTATAAGGCAGTCGTCCAGGTAAGGGTATATTTGTATCCCCTGGAGTCTGCAGTGTGCAATTACTGATGCCAGGCATTTCGTGAATACTCTGGGCGCAGTAGATAAGCCAAAAGGCAATGCTGAGAATTGATAATGCTCTGACCCTGCAAGAAATCTGAGGTATCTTCTGCAACTGTGTCTGATTGGGACATGCAGGTATGTCTCTTTGAGGTCCAGAGTAATCAGCCAAGACCCCTTGCCCAGCATGGGAAGGAGTTGCTGTAGCGTCAGCATTTTGAATTTTGGTACAATGAGAAAAGTGTTTAGAGCGGACAAGTCCAATATAGGTCTCCATTGCTTTTCTTTTCTTGGAACAAGGAACAGTCTTGAGTAAAATCCCTGGCCTTGTTCCTGAGGAGGAACCTTTTCTATTGCTTTGATTTTTATCAGCTTTGAAACTTGTTTGAATGCCTCTGCCCTTTGATTTTGTGGCAGGTTTGGCATGCCTTGTCTTGTTGGTAAAGTATGGAAGTGGAACCTGTAGCCTTGGTCTATTATGTCCAGAATCCATTTGTCCTTTGTTAAAATGTGCCAATTTTTTGAAAATAAGGAATATTTTCCGCCTAAAGGTGCTTCTCTTTGAGCCTTGGTCGGCGGTGTCAAAGTCAAGTCATTGTGATTGTCCCTGTGGAGCAGGGGATGTCCCTGCGCCACCTCTCTGACTAGTCGGTTGCCATTGGCGTCCTCTGTAGGAGCCTCTGTATTGCCCTCTTCCTCGGGTACGCCTGTTTTTTTCCCCTTTGAAACTTGTCAGTGTCTGGAAAGGACCAATTCTTAGAAGGCCAATTCCTGCTGAACCTTGGTGGCTGAACCTGGAGGAAATCCTTGACTGTTTGCACTGATTTAGCCTTTTCCTCAATTGTTTTCAACACATCCTGAGCATTAGCACCAAATAGCTTGTGTTTTTCCAGAGGTGCATCTAGAAGCTTTACTTTAACATGATCTGGCAATGCCTGTTCTTTCAACCATGCATGTCTACGAATGACTGCCCCTGTCATAGCAGCCCTACATGAAGCTTCCAATGCATCATAACCACACTGAAGAAAATGATTGCTAACCTGCTGAGTGTTATGGACCAAATCCTGCAAGGCCTTTCTATCTAAAGGCTCAGGAGAGGTTAACTTTTTCTGCAAATCATCCATCAAGAAATCCTGATACTGAAACATATGAAAAAGGCAATTAAGGGCTCTCATGGCAAGTGTGGTTGAGGTATAAACTTTTTTGCCCCACCTCTCCAGGGACCTAGCTTCCCTGTCTGAGGGCAAAGGATTTTTGGCCGTGGATGTGGCCACCCCTTTTGGCCCCAGGGAAATTGTTTCTAGATCAACAGAATGGGCCTTAAATAAATGTTTGTGAGTTTCAGGAACCCTGTAGTATCTGTCCGGCTTGACAGGTCAATCAGGAGAAGCACTCGAATCTGAGTACACATCATCTAGTACATCTAACACTGGAGGGATAGCTAAAAGCCTGTGTTGGGGAAGCTTAAGGAAGGTACGAAGCCGCTTCCTGGAGTCGGAGAATTCCTGACCTTGCCACTGAAAATGCTCTCTCATGGAGTGGAGAATTTCCCCAAAAGAAATATCCTCAGGAGGAGAGGCAGAAGGAATAGATTCCTCCGCATCAGAATCCTCGTAGACCTGGAAGGACTCTTCCTGGGTATCTGAGTGATCAGAGTCACCAGAGGCTTCATCTGAAGAAAGGGTATCTGTATGCTCAACCCTGGGCCTTTTGTCAGAAGGTGGCTGAGACCCTCTGTCAGGATGGGCCTGGGAGCCTCTGATTAAGGAAATTAAATCTGCAGCTAAAGTCATAATTTGTTTATCAGTAGAGGGCTGAGGCAAAGCTTTAGGAAGGTGAGACTTAGCCTGGCTGGCAGCCTTAGCACGTGTGTAGGCCTTGATAGACATAGACATAGGGGGCCTAGTTGCCCCACGTGCTGGAGTCACCTTGTCCACGGGTATGGTCTCAGGCAAATCCTGGGCTTCAGTTTCTGGGGAAAATCAACAACCGCACGGCGCAGGCTCCGGGGCCGGAGTGATCGGTAAAGCGGTGTCGTCGGTCCGGAGCGGCGGAACAACTGCCTCAGAAGAGACCGATGTACTCGCGGTAGTTTTTGGCGTGGTGTCGGTGGAAGTCGCAGGCCGAGAATGTCGGTCCCGGTCTTTCCGTTTTTTGGAAATATGTGGTGTCGGTTGTTCCGACGGCATGTTATAAGAGTATTTATCGCCAAAAAAGTCTTCAGCAAACTCTGCCCGGCGCCTGAGTGTGCGCTTATTGAAGCAAGCACAGGCGGCACAGGCCGAGACGTCGTGGTCTGGGCCAGGGCAGGGGAGGCAGTAAGAATGGAAGTCCTTATGAGGTATTTGTTTATCACAAGACAAACAGTTACGAACTTTTTCAGTTTTTTCTGACATCGGCTGAGGCAAGAAAAGGTTCCCCAATGGGGTACTTAGCTTTTTGATGACTTCGGATACGTAAACACAGGAGCTGACCGACCGGCACTTGCGAACTGCTTCTGCTTCGGGCACCGCGTAGCAAGAAAGACTGAGGAAGATGGCGTCGACTGATGCTTTTATACCCCAGCTGCTCTGACGTCGGGGAGGAGGTGACATCAGCCAACGCCGGACCCAGACTTTGGAATCCGGCCGACCGAGGGCTGCCTGAGGCAGGACAACCCCATATGTAAGGACTGCAGTTGCATTCTTGAAGGACATCCATAGGATCGGTTTGGCAACTTCCACGTGACACACAAGTAGCTTCAGTAGTGTGCAATCAGCCGTTGACAGTAAGGTGCATTTATACTCCTAAGTGCCCGATATGTGCTTTCTCTCCCCTACGTGTCAGTGTTCCCTCCTACAGTGGTTGCTTCTCTACTGTTAGATAGTCATTAATTGCCAGGGTTGTCCTGCTTACACCCACCAAAGGTTGGCCGTACATGTGATACCAGTAGGTTTGGCTATGGGCATGTTATGTATAAAGGGTAGTGCAGCAGTGATAACACTATTCTTTTACTCCACTTGGTATTACGGGGATATGTCTTACTCAGGAATGCCTGTTGTTGTCTGTATGCGTGTTTTTCTGTCTTACAGGACAAATTGCTGTTGTGCTTCTGGCTTTCCTTTACATGCGGATGACTGTTATTTTTATTTATTTAATTAAATTTACATAACATACTGACAAACAGATAAAGAGGTAGATAGATAAACATAGAAGTTAGACAATAATGACAGACAACTGAGTTTCAGACTTCATACCCTTCAGAAAAGTCATGGTAATGCAAAACCTGCTATTCTATCCACTTTCTAAATTGGTAAAAGCAGAACTTACAGTTTGTCCCTCCTTTTGGCCCCTTCTCCTAATTTTATTTATGGCTTTGTCCAGATGTCTTGCTCTAAGAGGTTGACAGGTATGCACTAGGGAGGCTCTAACAGGGCACATTACTTCCGTTGCATGGATGCCTTGTGAATGTGCTTGTGCTACTGACGATCCGCATGTATGGCTGTATCTATCAGCTGCAGCTTCTTTGGACGTTCACATCTTGCAGCTTCCCACTACATGGATTCCAGTAAGGGTTGTGTTTGGGGACCTCTGTGTGCCTGCATTTAGCAGGTATGTTTTTTTTTAATGTTTGTGTTGGTGGACCTGCTTAGCTGATGATCGCTTGTCTAGCAAGGCTGTTTCCACTGTCAGGAAACAGCCTGCTTAGTTACGTTAGGGATCGTCTCTATTTGGCATTTTAACCGGCTATGTGTAATCCCACTATGTAGTTCTCTTTCGGCCGCACCGCTCTACAGTCTAACGGTGCTGCGGCCTTCTGCTTTCGGCGGGGTAGCTCGCACGCAATTTTCTTGTGATCTACACGCCGGAACCCAAATAATATATAAACACACAGTTCCACTTTATAATCTCGAAATACTGAAATCTCAAATTTCAGTATCTCGAGACCATAGAGTCGAACGCTTGAAATCCTGAAACCCCAAAACCGTGAAACACAAAATCGCAAACATAAACACACCATACACCACAAACTATATACACCATCCTACCCACACTACAACAAATATACCAAACACAAAAACACAAATCAACAAACCTACACTAAATATGCACCCCCCCATCGGGGGGGCTACGTCTCCCACACACCCCTACATATATCATAGATATATATATATATATATATATATATATATATATATATATATACATATATATATATATAACTCCGAGATCTCACCAAACAGAAGAAGACAGCAAACTCACCACTACACACTCTACAGTACCTCGCGCACACACACATCAGAAATATACAAACACCACCACTTTCAACACTTAAACACTCAATACTTTTACCTGCCTACCCTAACCCACACATAAAACCTCCAAACACACTCACATACACTCAAACAAATACCTAAAACCCTACCAAAATACTCACTTACATTACATACCAGCCAAATCCACATATTAAACCGTACATGCTGCACATACTACATCCCGCAACAAATACCAGAACATAACCGTGAATTTGACATTTCCGGATTCACGGTTATGGAGTTTTGCAATTTTAAAAATTCGACTTTATGGTCTCGAGATACTGAACCATACACACACATTTATAAATACATACGCATATGATATATATACATAGACGCTTTATACACATATGCATACAAACATGTATATACTTATTTAAGTAATTTCCTATATGTAAATATATTTACAGCTAATTTTACTCTCTTTATATGAGTGGATTAAGAAAAAGTACAGTTTTGTACCTACCATAAATGTAGATGTCCGATAGGTATGCATCTGCAGTCATAACATATGGGTTGTCCTGCCTCAGGCAGCCCTTCGGTCGGCCGGATTCCAAAGTCTGGGTCTGGCCTCGGCTGATGTCGCACCTTCCCCGACGTCAGAGTGTCTGGGGTATAAAAGCATCAGCCGACGCCATTTTCCTCAGTTTTTCTTGCCCCAGATGCCAGGTGCCCTCTAGGAAGGCTAAATTTGGATAAATGCAATAGAATTCCAAACATTTGCAAAATTATATATATATATACATATATATATACATTATATATATATATATATATATATATATATATATATATATATACACATATATATATATATATATATATATATACACACACATATATATATATATATATATATATATATATATATACATACATGTATATACAAACAAATACACCATAATAGATTCCCCCAGCTAGCTGAAAGAGGGGTAAACACCCTAGGAATACCGTAGAGGGGTAGGAGGTTGGCTAAACCTGACTGCAGATGCATACCTATCGGACATCTACATTTATGGTAGGTACAAAACTGTACTATGTCCTTCAAGGATGCATCTGCAGTCATAACATATGGGTAGAATACCATAGCTAATCCGGGGGAGGAGGTACTAAGAAAAAGATGGTGTAGTTAAGATCCCCTGCAGGACTGCAGTAGCAAAGCCTGCTCTGGATCTGGAGTATAAAGGTAGATTGTAATGTTTGGTAAATGTATGCACGGAGCTCCAAGTAGCAGCTTCTAAATGTCCTTGGTAGCCACCCCTCGTAGGAAGGCTGTAGTGGTGGCCGTGGCCCTTGTGGAATGAGGCCTGATGTTTGCAGGAACTGACTTTCCATGAAAGGAGTAACAAAATTGAATGCAATTTCCTATCCATTTTGAAATTGTCTGTTTGGAAATTGCTTTTCCTTGCACCCCAGCAGCATATGCTACAAATAGTTGGTCAGTTTTTCTGCTACTTTTAGTTCTGTCCAAGTAGTAGCGTAGTTGTCTGTGTATATCCAGGGTGTGCAGAAGTTTTTTCCCCTCTATTCTGTGGATTTGGGAAGAACGAGGCAAGTGAATAGCTTGGTTCAAGGATACCCTAGATACCACCTTTGGCATAAAAGTAGGATTAGTTCTTAGTGTAACTCTGTCCTGATGGAAGATAAGAAATGGCTGTACTGCCATTAATGCTTGTAACTCAGATACTCTTCTTGCTGAAGTTATTGCCAGAAGGAATGCAGTTTTCCAAGACAGAAACTGTAGATCCGCTGATGCTGCTGGTTCAAAGGGAGGAAGTGTTAGTTTCTCCAAGACAAAGTTGAGATCCCAAGCAGGTAAAGGGGGTTTCTTGGAGGCGTGATATTTTTGATCCCTCTCAGAAATTGCTTGAGGAGAGGGTGTGAGAAGATAGGTGGATCCACATTGTATTCTGCTGAAATTGCTGAGGCATGAATCTTAATGGAAGAATAGGAAAGGCCATTGTGGAACAGTTCTGCTAAGTATTCCAGAATATGTGTCATGCTTGCCACTGTCACATCTAAGCCTTTGATGTGTTCCAAATGAAAAATCTTTTCCATTTAGCTGAGTATGTCTTCCTTGTGGAAGGCCGGCGAGCTTCCATGATAATGTCCTTCACTCTCTGTGATAAAACATTTTGTTTTGGATTTAAGGGATTTTCCAGGCAGTTAGCTGCAATGTTTTTAAGTTGGGATGCATGATCTTGAAATTGTTCTGCGCCAGAAGAAGAGGCCATAGGGGAGAGGCCATGGTTTTGCCTGTGACATGCTCCTCAATAGTGGATACCAGTGTTGTCTTGGCCAGTCTGGAGCTATCAGAATCACTCTTGGCTGTTCCTCCCTGATCTTCAGTAGAACCTTGTACATTAAAGGAGAGGTGGGAAGGCATATACTTTTAGAGCTTTCCAGCTGAAAGAGAGAGTCCACCCTCCATGCTTGTGGGTGGTATGTCCTTGAGCAGAATGTCTTCAGTTGATGGTTGAGGGGGGAGGCGAACAGATCTATCTCCGGCGTTCCCCATGCCTTTGTTATGAGTTGGAAGATGTCTGGGTGCAGCATCCATTCGTGTGCATCCATGGTAGTTCTGCTTAAGCTGTCTGCCAGTGTATTTTCCTTTCCTGGCACGAACTGGGACTGCAGTTGGATATTGAGTTTCAGGCATAGCTCACATAGATTCATAGCTAGCCGGCATAGAGGGTAGGAGTGTGTGCCTCCCTGCTTGTTTATGTACCACATGACCGTGGTGTTGTCTGTCCTTATTAACAGGTGGCCTTGATGGAGGAAGGGTTTGAAAGCCTCGATTGCATGCATCACTGCCAGCATTTCCTTTTGGTTTATGTGCATGTGTAGCTGTCCTTGAGACCATAGGCCTTGGATACATTTGCCCTCCATGTGTGCTCCCCATCCTCGGTCTGAAGCGTCCATGGTGATGGTTTGTTTTGTTTTTGGTTTGTTGAAAGGCAACCCTCTGTTGGACTGGCAGGCCTGAGCCCACCACAGGAATTCCTTTTGAAGGCAAGGAATGATTGGTATCAAAGTTTCCAAACTGTGACTGTGTTGAGACCATACACTCCTTAGATACCATTGTAATTTTCTCATATGCAGCCTGGCCTGTGGTATCAGAATTATGCAGGATGCCATGTAACCCAGGGCCTGTAGGATTTTCCTTGCAGTAAGCTGAGCTTGTCTTGTCAGATTCATGAAGTAATCCGGAAGTTGTTTTTGTTTTTCTTCTGTGAGAAAGGCCATTTGGGTGGTTGTGTCTAGATCCGCACCCAGAAAGGTTATCCTTTGGGATGGAACCAGTCTTGATTTTTGGATGTTGACTGTGTATCCCAATGCCTGTAGTAGGTGGATGGCATAGGCCAAGTCTTATCAAATTTACCTTGTTGTCCACTTGTATAAGGCAGTCGTCCAGATAAGGGTAGATTTGAATCCCCTGAAGTCTGCAGTGTGCAATTACTGATGCCAGGCATTTCGTGAATACTCTGGGCGCAGTAGATAAGCCAAAGGGCAATGCTGAGAATTGATAATGCTCTGATCCTGCAAGAAATCTGAGGTGTCTTCTGCAGTTTGGTCGAATAGGGACGTGCAGGTATGCCTCCTTGAGATCTAGAGTCACCAGCCAAGACTCCTTGCCCAACATGGGAAGAAGTTGCTGTAGAGTCAGCATCTTGAAGTTTGGCACAATGAGGTAAGTATTCAGTGTGGACAGGTCGAGAATAGGCCTCCATTGATTTTCTTTTCTTGGTACAAGGAATAGTCTGGAGTAAAATCCTTGGCCTTGTTCTGAAAGTGGCACTTTTTCTATAGCTTTCATTTGAAGCAAGTTGTTGATCTGCTTTAAAGCCTCTGCCCTCTGATTTGGTGGTAGGTTTGGCATTCCGTTTCTTTTTGGCAAAGTGTGGAAGTGGAACATGTATCCTTTGTCTATTATTTGCAGTGTCCATGTGTCCCTTGTAACATAATGTCAATTTCTTGAGAATAAAGCAAGCTTTCCGCCCAAGGGTGCTTCCAGTTGAGCCCTGGTGGGCGGATTCAGAGTAAAGTCATTGAGCCTGTCCTGGGGTAGTAGTTATTGTTGCTGCTGTTGCACTACCTCTCTGGTTGGCAGGCTGCCACTGACGGCCTCTGTTAAGAGCCCCTAGATTGGCCTCTGCCTCTGGGGCGTCTGTTCCTGCCTCTCTGGGCTCTGTCCGAGTCTGGAAAGGACCAATTCTTAGTAGGCCAGTTTCTGCTGAATCTCGGTGGTTGTACTCGTAGGAAATCCTTAACTGTTTGCACAGATTTTGCCTTTTCTTCATACTTTTTTAAGACCTCCTGAGCAGAGGAGCCAAATAAATTTTGTTTCTCCATTGGAGCATCCAGGAGTTTAGCTTTAACATGGTCTGGCAAAGATTGTTCCTTCAGCCAGGCATGCCTACGAATAACTGCCCCAGTCATAGCTGACCTAAATGAAGCCTGCAATGCATCATAACCACACTTTAAGAAATGATTACTAACCTGCTGTGAGTTGTGTACCAAATCCTGAAGGGATTTACGGTCAAGGGGCTCAGGAGAAGAAAGCTTCT
Organism: Protopterus annectens; assembly: GCF_019279795.1. NCBI lineage: Eukaryota > Metazoa > Chordata > Ceratodontiformes > Protopteridae > Protopterus > Protopterus annectens. The sequence continues at coordinate 477,891,412 of NC_056728.1, forward strand.
TGTTCAGTTCATCTAACAAATACTCTTGGTACTGTATCATATGAAATTGACAATTTAGTGCCCTGGAAAGAGTTGCAGAAGTATATACCTTCTTTCCCCATCTCTAAAGCTCTAGACTCTCTTTCAGAAGGTAGAGGATTTTTGGCAGTGGCAGCCGCAACCCCTTTAGGGCCCAGAGTAATAGTTTCTGGGTCTGCAGAATGGGCTTTATACAGATGGAAATGAGAATCCGGAACCCTGTAGTATCTATCAGGTTTGGCAGGGGCTGGGGGGAGAGTATCAGGGGCTGTACTGACATCATTGTACACATCATCAATTACATTCAAAACAGGAGGTATAGCTAAGGGCCTATGCTGAGGCAAATGTAAAAGGTCCTTAATCTTTTCTAGAATCAGAGAATTCCTGACCTTGCCATTGAAAATGCTCTCTCATGGAGTGTAGAGTCTCACCAAAGGAAAACTCTTCAGGAGGGGAGGCCGAAGGGATAGATTCTTCAGCATCAGAATCCTCATAGGGCTTAAAAGCCTCCTCCTGGTGGTCTGACAACTCAGAACCATCCGTGGACTCATCTGAAGAGTGTGGGTCAGAAGGCTCAGTCCTGGGCCTTTTGTCTGGTAGAGGGTGAGAGGCCCTGTCCGGGTGAGGTTGTGAACCTCTAATTAAAGAAATAAGGTCCTCTGCAAGGCTGAGGATCTGAGAACTAGAGGAAGGCCTCTGGGAGGTAGTCTTGGGAGGCAAAGCTTTAGAAAGTTTAGCAGCTTTAGCCCTAGAAAAGGCCTTAATGGACATGGAAGCAGGGGGCCTAGCTGCCCCACGTGCAGGAGTAGATATGTCCAAAGGTATGGTGTCGGACATATCCTGGAAACTGGTTTTGGTAGGTAGCTCGGTAGCAGACTCAGCCGGGGCCTCCCGGGCCGTGGTGGTCGGTTGAGTGGTTTCGGATGAAGGAATCTCCGAGGACTCGGTTTCGGCCGAAACCGAGACACTAGCGGTAGGCCTTACCGTGGTTTCAGCCGAAACCGTGGGCCGCGAGTGTCGGTCCTTGTCCTTCCGTTTTTTCACTAAATGTGATGTCGGAGTCTCCGACGGCATTTTATATGCAAAACTAGCCCCAAAAAATTCCTCTGCAAACTCCGACCGACGTCTAAGAGTTCGTCGGTTGAAGGAAGCACAGGCTGAACAGGACAATACGTCGTGGTCTGGGCCTAAGCAAGGAAGGCAGTAGGAATGGAAATCCTTATGAGGTATTTGTTTCCCACAAGTTAAACAATTATTTACTTTATCTGACATCGGCTGCAATCACTGGATCTGACCGACCGGCACTTGCGAACAGCTTCTGCTTCGGGCACCGCGCGGCAAGAAAGACTGAGGAAAATGGCGTCGGCTGATGCTTTTATACCCCAGACGCTCTGACGTCGGGGAAGGTGCGACATCAGCCGAGGCCAGACCCAGACTTTGGAATCACGACCGAAGGGCTGCCTGAGGCAGGACAACCCATATGTTATGACTGCAGATGCATCCTTGAAGGACATCTTGATGTGCAGAAATATCAACACAAACTATGTCAATACCTGCACTTACAGTATAGTACACTTACTTACTTGACATTAAACATCTGAAACAAAATAGCCTCCTTTCCAAAAAAAAAAAAAAAAAAAAAAAGACCACACAGTTTCAGACACATTTTGCATACTGGTACTATCTCTGTTAGGAAAGGATTTTTGGTAATAGGTTTAACACATATGAATAAGGTGGCTAGGGCCTAGTCCTGTCCTTAAGCCTTGCTTCTAATCTCAAGCCTACACATGACATCACTAAAAAAAAAAAAAAAACACAATAAACAGGGAAAGTAGGACACAACATCTGGGCAAGAAAAAAATCTAACTTGTGTTCCAGCCTTTACTCCAGCCCTAACCCACAAACTTTACACATGTGCTCACACTCATTTCCACTTACTGTGAGTGCGAGTACATTTCCTCACTAAAAGCAAGGTTAGATAATGCTCTTTTCAATAATTCTTGCACTCAGCCACCGAAGACAGCTATTAACATTTTATGCATTCAAATTAGCGGACCGGAGTTCCGCTGTGGTGACCCCTAACTGGGAAAAGCCGAAAAAAGTAGAAGAAGAATGAAAAAATATATATACATACATACATACACACATATATATATATATATATATATATATATATATATATATATATATATATATATATATATACATACATAATATGTTTGAGTATGGTTCTATTATGTTTCATAGAAGGTATATTTGTCTTAATTACATTTGGTCAGAAAAAATGACTGAAAGTATATTTGACTGAACAACCAAACATACTAGATGAAACATAATAGAGTTGTGTGTATGTATACTTGTCCATATAGTTGCACTAATGGAAATAGGTGCACAGCTCAAATAATACATGCCAACCATCCAAACAATTACCAATACTAAAAAAAAAGAATATTTCAGCAACTCTTATTTCAGATACCAGAACATGCAGATCATGGTTTTGCCCACAGTAGCTTTATCAATACAATCTATATTCAACATTTGGGTGCCATTCCAAAAGATTTGCTCTCAGTTTAAGTGACCACAAGTCTTTTGGAAACTGGCCCATGATGTACACCTGTTTATAGAGGCCTTGGACCTAAGTCAGTCACTTACACTGACAGCAAGTCTCTCCGAATCAGGCAGACTTGCACTGTGAGCAACTCTTTTGGAATCTTGCCCAGTGTTTCAACTTTAAATGCATAACCTTCATTTAAGTAAAACAAAAATAAAATACTGTGTTGTATGAAGATAAAACCAAGTTTATTCCAAAGCCAATAGTGAGTGCTTTCGTCTCCTCAATTGGAGACTTCTTCAGACTAAGGCTTCACACAGTCCACAGGACATCAAAGGCAGATAGCAGTAGTACTTCTAGCAATTCCACAGAAATTGCTAGAAGTACTACTGCCATCTGGCTTTGGAATAAACTTGGTTTTATCTTCATACGGACACAGCATTTTATTTTTGTTTTCGTTTTGGATTTATTTCCTTGCTGCTAGCTGAGGATCTTCATTTAAGTAAATCACATGACAGCACTACATAGTGAGACCAATGAGTCATATAAAAAACAAATTTTGACATTCATAAAAAATAAAATCAACATTTAAAGGTATTAGGAAATGAACTATGTTGGAAAAAAAAATATTCAATGAAAACTATACAATGATGGGTCAATTCTTATTAAAAAATGAGCACATACCAATAGAAAAAGTCTGGCCCCTAAAGTACCATTCAGCAGCCTGAGTTTTCTACTGGAATATAGTACGGAGGGACAGCACAAAGCAGAAGAAAAATTAGGTATGTTCTCAAAAATAAGGACATAGAAAGGTACCTGATTTTCCTTCTTTTTTTGTGCCATTCCTCTGTGAAACTTGGCAGACTCTGGTACTTCTCAACTTTCCAAATCTTCACAGAATGCCCTGATTTTTGCCTCATAGGCCTACTGTCTTCACATAAAACAGCAATGGATATTCTCTTTTCTGTTGCTTGTCTTCAGCAACACTAATGTACTGTGCAAGCCTGGTAATATAAGCCCCATACACATAAGCAGTACATCAAAAATTGCGGAAGAACAAGGAAACAATGCAGAACAACACTACTGTGCATTTATATATTATTCAAGAAAGGTAAGCGATTTATTTCTTAAATAATATCATTGTATAATAGCAATAACCCACTCATGGGTATATCAAGATTTACCCATAGTTGTCATTGTTTAATCAGACTGGCTTTACCCTTGTGATCAAACTACGCCATCTGTGGGTAAATCTTGACATACCCACACCCACTTGTAGGTTATTGCTTAATGACCATTCTAGTATAACATTTCATCCATTACTGATCCCACCATGTAATGGTCATTATTATATTGTCCACGACTACGAAAGAACTACAGCACTTAGAATGTTTCAGTTAAGCCTGGATGTTTCACAGCTATTACATTAATAATCAATTTTTTTTCTTTGCTGCAGAGAATTTTATGTTTTTGTGCCTTTGTTAAAAAATGAGCTATCAACCTTGTCTGTACCTTATGAAACACTGTAACCATAGTCATTTTTGGTGGTTATGAAAAGATGTCAAAGTGAAGAGCAGATCCTAGATGAGTCAGTAAACTGTAAGGTAGAGAATGAGTGGTTATGAGGTAAGTAACCACACTTACAGTAACCCCCCAGCACTGTACCTATCTCAACACAAACTGTAACATAGAGAACAAGTGGCTCTGAGGTAAGTAACCACACCTACAGTAACTCCAGTGGCACAGTACCCATCCCAACACAAACTGTAACGTAGAGAATGAGTGATTCTGAGGTAACTACACTTACAGCCCCCCCCTCCAGCACTACTGTATCTATCCCAACATAAACCGCAAACTGTAAGGTAAAGAACGAGTGGTTCTTAGGTAAGTAACCACACTTACAGTACCACCCCCCCCAGCACTGGATCCTGTCCCTACACATAAAACTTTCAAATCTATGTAAAATTTTGGTGTGTATAAAAGCTTTTCCTTATAAAATGTTCACATAAGCATAAATATAAGTCTCTAAGAAATGCAATGATTGAATATTTCTTAGCAAACCAATAATTTTGACAGTGAAAAAAGTACAGTTGTGTACACTTACCATAAATGTAGATGTTCGAGTGTATTCGCTGTTGCAGTCATTACATTTGGGTAATCTGCTGGCAGGTTGCCCTCAGTCGGCCTGAATTCCAAAGTCTTGGGTCCTGTATCGGTTGCTGTCTCCTCTTCCATGACGTCAGGTTGTCAGGGGTATAAAACAAGCAGCCGCCGCCATTTTCTTTAGTTTTTCTTGCCCCAGATGTCAGGTGCCCCCAAAAAGGTAGCAAAAAAAAAAAAAAAAAAAATATATATATATATATATATATATACATGCAACAATACAAACTTTACCTTCATCTACAAGCAAATACACCACATAGGTTGTAGAAGATAGTGAAGGAAAGAGAAACCTCAGAATAAAAGGGGGATGGTGGGCGGGTAACCTGGACTGCAACAGTGAATACACTCAAACATCTACATTTATAGTAAGTGTGCACAACTGTACTATGTTCTTCGTGTTTCACTGTTGCAGTCATTACATTTGGGTAGAATTCCAAAGCTATGGATGGGAGGCTGAAGCTAAACAGCATTAGGGGCGGCTATAAGGCCCTGCAGAACTGCAGTAGCAAAGCCTGCCCTGGACTTAAGAGTAGAGAGGCAAATGATAATCCTTTGTAAAAGTGTGAACAGAACTCCAAGTACAGCCTCTAGAATGTCTTTGGTTGGTACTTCTCTGATAAAGGCTGCTGATGTAGCTGCAACTCTGGTGGAATGAGACCTAATGCCCTTCGGCACGTTTGCCATGGTGTAAGTAGCAGAAACAAATGCAGTGGCTTATCCACTTTGAAATAGTCTGCTTTGAAATAGCCTTTTCTTCTGATCCTGCAGCATATGTCACTAGTAACTGCTCAGTTTTTCTTAGAGTTTTAGTCCTGCTCAAGTAGAATCTTAGCTGTCTGTGTACGTCCAATGAATGCAGAATCCTCTCCCCCTTGTTCTGCGGATTTGGATAAAAGGTTGGCAGATGAATAGTTTGGTTAAGAGCCACACTGGAAACCACCTTAGGCATAAATGAAGGGACTGGTCCTCAGAGACACCATGTCTGGGTAAAAAATGATAAAAGGCTCCGCAGCCATGAGGGCCTGTAGCACTGAGACTCTTCTTGCTGAAGTAATTGTCAGGAGCAGAGCTGTTTTCCATAAGAACTTTAGGTCTGCAGTAGCAGCTGGTTCAAATGGAGGCAGGGTGAGCTTTTACAACACATAATTGAGGTCCCATGCAGGAAATGGTGATCTTCTGGGCGGCCTTTAGTAAAGGATGAGAAAAGATTGGTGGCTCTGTGTTGTAAACAGCCGAGATGGCGGAGGCATGGATTTTTATTGATGAAAAAGATAGGCCTTTATCAAGCATCTCAGTCAAGTATTGTAAAATCTGAGGAATATTTGGCTCTACTGTATCAGTTCCTTGTGCTTGGTTCCAAGCACAGAATCTCTTCCGTTTATCAGCATAAGATTTTCTAGTACTAGGCCTTCTGGCTTCCAAAATGACATCCATCACAGCTTTACTGAGAAGTGTTGTTTGAATAACTACATGATCAGCCATGCTGCCATGTTCAGTGTTTGGAGCTGATTGTGCAGGATTTGACTGTTTTGCTGGGACAGTAAGTGAGGTATTTGAGGTAAGTACCAAGCTGGGAATTGAGACATGTTCCTTAGGATTTGGTACCAGTATTGGCGGGGCCAGTCTGGGGCAATTTGTATCATCTTTGGTTTCTCCTGTCTGACTTTTAGTAGTACCTTGGGAAGAAGAGGCAGAGGAGGAAAGGCGTAAACTGATAGGTTTTTCCAACTGAAGGATAGGGCATCCACTTTCCATGCTTGTCTGTGATAAGTCCTTGTGCAAAATTTTTTCAGTTGATAATTTCGAGGAGAGGCAAATAGGCCTATGTCCGGTCTCACCCATTTCTTTATTATCATGCTGAAGACTTGTGGATCTAGTTTCCACTCGTGAGGGTCCATAAGGTTTCTACTTAAATTGTCTGCCAGAGTATTTTGCTTTCCTGGCAGGAACTGAGCTTGAAGATGTACTTGGTAAGTCAAGGCTGTGTCCCACAGTGCCAAGGGGGTATGAGTGCGTGCACCCCTGCTTGTTTATATACCACATCACAGTGGTGTTGTCCGTTTTCATCAGTAGTTGTCCTGGATGAAGTAAGTCCTTGAAGGCTGTTAGGGCATTTTGAACAGCTAACATCTCTTTTTGATTGATATGCAGATGCATTTGTTTTCGGGTCCATATGCCCTAAATGCATCTTCCCACCAGGTGGGCCCCCATGCATAATCTGATGCATCTGTTGTTAAGGTTTGGCTGGCAGGGGGTAGAGTGAAAGCCCGTCCCATGTTCTGGTGACATGCCTTTGCCCACCACAGAAACTCCTGCGGTAGGCAGGGAATGAGAGGAATCATTGCTTCCAGACTGTGACAATGTTGACTCCATAAACTTTTTAGGTACCATTGTGGTTTCCTCATATGCAGTCTTGCATATGGAATCAGTAGGATGCAGGATGCCATGAACCCCAAAGCCTGCAGAGTTTGTCTTGCAGATAACTGGGATTTGTTGCCATCAGTTTGAAGTAAGTAGTCAGTTGCCTTTGTTTGTCTGGCATGAGGAAAGCCATCTGGGCAGTTGTATTCAAGCTTGCACCCAGGAATGTTATCTTTTGAGAGTGTACCAGTTGTGATTTCTTTTCGTTTATTGTGTACCCTAGGCATGTTAGAAGCCTTTTCACAAATGCCAGTTGCTGAAGAAGAATGTCCTTGTTCTCTGCTTGAATGAGACACTCGTCCAAGAAGGATAAATTTGTATAATGTTTTGTCTGCAAAATGCAATTACTGGTGCCAGGCACTTTGTAAAGACCCTGGGTGCAGTAGATAAGCCAAAGGGCAGCACAGAGAATTGGTAAGCCAGCCTTGAAATGGAGGTATCTTCTGCACATTTCCCTTATTGGGATATGCAGGTATGCCTCTTTTAGATCTAAAGTCACCAACCAAGTGTTCTTGCCCAGCACGGGCAGAAGCTGCTGTAAAGTTAGCATTTTGAATTTTGGAATGTCCAGGTACGTGTTCAAAATTGATAAGTCCAGTATTGGGCACCAGGCCTTGTCTTTTCTAGGTACCAAGAGCAGTCTTGAATAAAAACTTTGTCCTTTTTCCTGTTCTGGTACTGGCTGAATAGCCCCCATATCCATGAGGGACGTAACCTGTTTCTGTGCCTCTGCCCATTGATTTTTTGGCAGATCCGGCCAACCGTTTGCCATTGGCAGAGTATGGAAGTGGAATCTGAATCCCTGAGATACTATGTTTAGCACCCACTTGTCCTGGGTTATTAACCACCAATTTTGAGCAAAAAGTGCTAATTTTCCCCTAAGGGTGCTGCCAAAAGGTAAGTGCTTGGTGATGGCAGAGGGAAGTCATTGAGACTGTTTTCTGTAGGGTTGTGCTTTATCTCCTCCAGATTTGGAGGTAGAAGCACTCCATTGCTTTGACCTGTAAGAATCTTGTGCCTGATATCTAGAACCTTTACGGCGTCTGGATTTGCCCCTTTGAGCTCTGTCGGACACAGGAAAGGACCCATTTTTTTGTAGGCCAGTGTCTACTGAATCTTGGTGGCTGCACTTGTAAGAAGTCTTTTACAGTTTGCATAGACTTTGCTTTGTCTTCCATTTTCTTCAAAACTTCTTCTGCCTTAATACCAAACAGAGTATCATGCTATAAAGGTGCATCCAGTAACATGATCAGGCAAATTTTGCTCTTTTAGCCAGGCATGCCTCCTAATCACAGATTCAGTAACTGTGGCCCTGCAGGAGGCCTCTAAGGAATCAAAACCACATTGCAAAGTATGCTTTCCAACTTGTTCTGCTGCATGGAATGATTCCTGCAAATCTTTATTTTCTGCACATTCAGAAATCAACATCACTTTATGTTTCAGCAATCCCATAACATGTTGTTGATACTTGAGCATATGGAACTGGCGGTTTAAGGCCCTAATTGCCAAGGCTGCAGATGTATAAACCTTCTTTTCCCCATCTATCCAGTGCCCTTGAATCTCTGTTAGAATGAGATAGGATTTTTTGTTGTTAAGGCCTTAACCCCCCTTTGGACCCTGTGAAATAGTTTCAGGGTCAGCAGCAGGGTTTCTAAATAAAGAATTGCGCGAGTCAGGGACCCTGTAATATCTGTCTGGCTTGCTGGGAGCCGAAGGTAAGGAGTCTGGAGTCAAGCTTGACTCCGAAAACACATCATCCACAATGTCTAAAACAGGAGGTATGGCTAAAGGCCTATACTGAGAGAGAAGAAGGAAATCCCTGAGACACTTTTTTGATTCTGAGAAATCTTGACTCTCCCAGTGAAAGTGCTTCCTCAAAGTATGCAAGGTTTCTCCAAATGAATAATCCTCAGGAGGTGATGCAGATGGGTAGATTCCTCTGCATCAGAATCCTCATAGGGAGATATAGATAATTCCTGATCAGAAGACGAATCAGAAGAAATAGAAACCTGATCTGAAGATTCATAATCATTGTCTTGCCTAGGCCTCATCAGGAGGGGGTTGGGAACCCCTGATCAAGGTAATCAAGTCTTCAGCCATTTTGATCATCTGTTTTTTGGGCAAAGAGGCCTGTGCACGTGGATCATGCGTTTTTTAGCTTTAGAAGTTGCTTTTGCCTTTGACTTTGAAGCTGGCGTCGGTTTTATATAAAAATGTTGAGGCCTGAATACACCCTCAGAAGCTGGTGCTTGCTCAGTGGCTCCAGACCCATCCAAGGGAGAGACATCCGTGGGAACAATACTTTGAGAATCTTGCGGCGTGCTGGACTCCACATGGGTCTCGGTAGGGGCCTGCAACTCGAAAGTAGTGGGTATCAGGGGCTGCAAAAGCGCCTCACTGAGTACCGGTGAGCCGGAGACTGGCTTAAGAGAAGCTTCGCCGTCGGTTTTGGACCTCGACAGAATGTCTCTGTCCTTTTCTTTGCATTTTTTGTGTACTCCGGTAGACGGATTGCTATCCAACATTTCGGGGTAGTTACATCTGTTTCCAAAATATTTAGAGGCAAAAATATACCGACGCTTAATAGTGCGTTGGTTAAATCTAGCACAAAACAGACAGCCAGGCACGTTGTGATCAGGGCCTAGGCAAGGAATACAGTATAAATGAAAATCCTTATGAGGTATTTGCTTCCCACAAGTAATACAATTATTAACTTTTTCTGACATCGGTATGGAGCAAGAAAAAAGTTTCCCCAACGGGATACTTAGCTTTAGTGAAGACTTCGGTTCTGAAACTCGAACTCGAAAATTTCAGGAGTCGGCCGACTGGCACTTGCGAACTGCTTCGGGACCGCGTGGCAAGAAAGACTAAAGAAAATGGCGTCAGCTGCTTGTTTTATACCCCTGACGACCTGATGTCATGGAAGAGGAGACAGCAACCGACGCAGGACCCAAGACTTTGGAATTCAGGCCGACTGAGGGCAACCTGCCAGTAGATTACCCAAATGTAATGACTGCAACAGTGAAACACGAAGAACATCTCCAGTTTTCCTGAAAAAATAAGAGATACCGGAAGGGTTTCCCCAATGCCGACTTGTCTGAGTAGTTCTTAAAGTTCGCTGGTCAGCTGACAGCTCCAAGGGGTCCACCGGAGTGCTGTCTTCAGCAGCAAAAAAGCTTTGATACTTTTTGTGCTCCAACTGTTCTTTTATGGAGCTCTGCTCAAGCCCCTGACAGTTAGCGTGCAGAAGGCACCCTTAGCTTTGGCAAGCTAGACAGTCACTGGGGTAGGACCCATATAAGTTAGGCTGCTACAACAGTGTTATGTGTCTGAACATTACATAGCACTTTTATGCATTTACTACCAAATTACTGCCAGGCTGCCCGTAAAAATTTCTCTTCAGTAAGACAGTGTGACAGAACTGGATATCCTCGTGTTTGGTCTCTGATTCACTATACAGCAGTGAGTGCCAGTGAAGAAATCCCATCAGGAAGAAGAACCTACTGCTTAGAAAAAAACTTGCCAAATACCACCCTCTTAAATCGTCAATGACTGAAATTATAAAGTCTATGAAGATTTAACTGATTAAGATGAATTTCAGTCACCTTTTCAGTAACTCTGTATACTTGGACCACATGAAGTGTAGGGATTTTTGATGGATATTCTCGTATTCTTTAACAGTGGCTACTTATAGTTGATCATGGGAGTCACCAAATTTAGTTTCCTTACAGATAAAGACACATTTGTGCACACTCTATAAAGTTTTGTTCTGTCTTTGTATGTGCTTTACAGTTTTCAAATATGATGTAAATAGTTCTACTGTTCTAAAATGTCCAGCTAAGTCAAAAATACTATGAGCACTCTACGGGTATACCAAGCTCAACCAATACCTGGTCAGCTGGATCTGTGTCTAACCACCAGGGATCTTCTAACTAAGGAAAGAAAATATAAAAACAACTCCTGTAGTAGTTGTTTGAGCTGTACTATAGTACCAGTCCTACATCAGATGTAAAAACGATGCCGTCATGCAGAGTAATGAAAGAATAATGAAGACTCTGGAAATCCACGTTTTTTAAGTGATGTGGTTCTTTATTAGAAGGTAGATAAATGCCGAATAGTGTTTCAGAAAATGTTTCCATTATTTACACAGTTTTTCATCCTGTAGAGAAAATACTTTTTCTTAAATCCATAAAGCACACAAATTTCATTGGTTAGTGGTTAAAAAATTTGTTTCCCATAGGCAGGGTGTTGCATGTTACCACTGGGCTTACTAGGAAGTTAAGTTAGACAATAGGGGTTAAGTAGGGGGCTCTTGTGATAGGTTTTAACAAATGTCTGAGTGGCCAATAGAAAATTCTGGCTCAAGTCTGTTTAGTTAAGCAAATTCGCTAGTAAATTTCTTGTGCTTGCCATTGTTTTAATTATGAATGTTGCTTGTGGCTGGTGATGGCAGAAAACCTTGTAAGGAGAATAATAAACTTTTATCGGTGTAGGCTAATATTAAGCTGTGGGGTTTGGTTAGAAGGTTAAATTTTAGTAGACTGAAAAAAATGAGTGTAAAAAGTAAAAAGAAGTGTGGGGGTGCTGGTTGGTCTTAACTGCAGCACAACATGACTCAACTTCCAAAATACACCATGCTACACCCAGAACCAGGGAAAAGTAATATGAGGGAGGACTGGGGAAGGGGAGAGAAAAGCAGGAAACCTAGGGGTAACATGGGAGAATACTGTCACAATGACAGGGAATGTATTTTAGCCCAGGGATCGTTTTGGTGGAGCATTTCGTGGTTAAGGTAGATGAATATAAAAATATACATTTTTTTACTTTGTATGTTTATTTATTAAAGTAAAATAAATAAGGATAAAAATGTGGTGGGAGAGTAGGATGGCTGGACGGTCATGTTCGCAGGGCAACATTCACCATACTACTTAGCCAGATCTTTCAAAATATCCCTCGATCCACTAAGATCTATGAGAGAATGATTTGGGATTGATCAGAAATTTGAAATAAAAGGAAGGACGGGGGATGGGAAAATAGAATGCTTGATAACCGGGGAATGGTTTTGGTGGAGTGTTTTGTAGTTCTGACGGGAAGAAAAGACTAGCAGTAAGTGGTGGACCAGAGGTTTGCTGCCTAGTCGCCAGCACTGAATGGTGGGTTTAATTTTGAATGGGTCTGGAGTTTTCCAACCACTAACCAATGAAATTTGTGTGTTTTCATGGCTTTAGAAAAAGTATTTTCGCTAAAGGATGAAAGACTATAAAATAATGTAAACGTTTTCTGAAACACTATTCAGTGCTTATCCGGCTTCTAATAAAAGAGCCACATCACTTAAAGAAATGTGGATTTCCACAGTCTTCCTTATTTTTTTTTAATTCTGCATGACAGCACCATTTTTACGTGATGTAGGATGGGTACGATAGTACAGCTCGAACAACTTCCACAGGAGTTGTTTCTTATATACTATTCTAAACTGTGGAAATAATTTACTACTGAAGCCTATATATATATATATATATATATATATATATATATATATATATATTTATTTTTTTACACACACACACACACACACATACACAGTATCACATTATACCTGTATGTGTCACATATGCATACATGCAGTAGTGCAATTTGCCAGGAGAAGCACTACAATGATAAATGTACTTAGTGGACATTCAGGCCTGTAATAATGTATCAGAAAGCATTTACTCATAAGCTCTAGAAGTCATCTGTACAAATCATTCAGTAATGAAAAAGTACTTTGAGCCTGTCTCATTCATGTCGAAGGATAGAGACCTTACTAAAAAAAAAAAAAAAAAAAAAAAAAAATATATAGATAACTGAGGTTTGTTTAGTGACCTCCCGGCACTGGAGTAGCCAGGTAAGGAGGAAGAACAGTGAAGGGGCATGGCCCACTTGGCTCCCTGGGTGGGGGCTGGAGGTAGCGGGCGCATGGAAAGGACATAAAGAAGTGCAATTTCCATGGGGGAGATGCAGGAAACCACTTGCCATGCTGGAGTGAAAGTCAGTCATGGAAGTGCAGGTCAGCTAGCACAGAGAGTTCACTGCCTGTCTACCTTTAGCTCTGCAAACAGAGGGGCTGTGGGTAATGTAGAGCTCAAGAAGAAAACCCTCAAACCACCCCAGATGGCTGTCTAAATGATGACCCCACCTGACCAGGTGGCAGGGAAAATGGGACAACTGGCCAGGAGAGAACTGATGGTAGACAAGCAGGAAGGCCAAAGAATATGTGTGTGTGTGTGTGTGTGTGTGTGTGTGTGTGTGTGTGTGTGTGTGTGTGTGTGGAGGGTAGTACTTTCACTTTAAGGAAACAACAGACTCCATTTTTAACCAGCCTTGAACAGCACAATACAATAATTTTTCAAAACATGAAGAACCACCATATAATTGAATGCTGGACAACTTGCCTTGAAATTTGCTTCCATTTCACTATAGACATTAATCTTCCCTCTAAGTGCAGTGCAGACCAAGCTGTATGGGGAGTATGTTTTGGGAGAAGGAGGAAAGAAAGCAAAAGAAAACAAAAAAGTCAAAAACGTGTGAAGTAAATGCAACATAAAACAGCATTTCATAGTATTTTCATGCAGTCATATTTTACACTAGCAAATGCACAGCACAGTAAAAAAATACACAGTGTGTCCATGTATGTATGTATGTATGTATATAAATATATATCTAAGCAAAAAGCACAGTTGTGTAAGGACATATCATACAGTAGCTGCCAAAATTGATCACTGATGCAGTATTTCTGATATACAGGAAGTATCATGTCAAGGATACCATACATCCATCCAGTATACCACAGCTTGGGTGTCTTCTTCACCCCTGTACATCTGCCTTATGACCTAGGCACAAGAGAGCATGCTAGTACATAAGGGATGTACAGCTCACAGTTCCTCAGAACTCTCTTGGCCCAGGCAGACAAGTAGTAAGATTCACATCAGTAGGGTGAGATGCAGCAAATCAAAATAGGGGAAGTTACCTCCACAGGGTTCTGTACTGGGACCTCTCCTGTCTGGCATCTACTTTTCTGAAGTAAAAGCCAGTATTAAAGGGCTGTAACAAAGTCTGCAGATGACTGCAGGCTAGGAGCAGTTACTTGAATCCCCAAATGACTTGGCCATCCGTGCAGGAAAGTTTGTCTCAAATAAATAACTGGTGCCAAAATCATGGATTGAAACAAAATGCCAAAAAATAAATTATTGTATCCTTTGGGAAGTCATCTACCCTTGGGAACTACCACACTGACAATATACCCCTAACAGCTGACCCAGTTGTTCAGGATTTGGGAACATATGTAGACAGAGCCCTAATTTTTGATCAACATGTAACCATTGTTTTATGAAAGTCCTTCTATATTGCACAGTTTATAAACAAAGAGATTGTGTCTTGATCTATCAAACTCATTGCTCCCCTTTACTCATCCCTGATTACGCTAGTCATTAAGTATAATGCCTCCTTTGGCATGTATTTGTCCAAACACACGCAACAACTGGAACGCCCAGTGAGACACCTTACTAAAAGGATACAAGGTCTTACATGGACTGACTCAAAGCCGTGCCACTATACTCGGTATCCTACAGACTGCTAAGAGGTGACCCATGTCTGACATACAAAGCATCCTCCAATCCAATACTGATGGAATTACTGCACATAAGCAAGTCAAATGGCATCAGAAATACTTGGACTAGGGATATAAACCTCTTCTGCAACATCAACAGAATGGTTTGTAGGGGCAGGTATATCTTTCAGAGGATACCGCTACTAGAACAGCCTCCCCCATCCACATAAAACAGAGTTCATCCCTGTCTATATTCAAGTGCAACTTGGATCTATGGATGGGAAACAGAAAATTTACCCCAGGACTGCCCCCTGTACTACTAATGGACATAGGCAGCTCCTAAATGCTATATCCCATACATGGGTCCCCTCTACTTATGGTAAGATCACAGTTAATCTCATTAGCGACAATATACAATTATCGACCATTGGATGGGTAAGGCCAATCTCTAACCAAATGGGATAAGTTAATTTGAGCACAAAAAGGGAAACTGGATAGGCTTAAGATGGCCTGCAAAGGCTGGTAGCCTATTACTTATCTACTAGACTACGAGAGAGAAAGACAGCGAAAGAGAGAGAGGTCCACCTTGGCTAAAAAGAGGGGGGAAGGAGGGAGGCTGCAGACATTGCAACTGTGATCAATAAGGACATCTACAGTTATGTTATGCTCTTACATAAGTGTACTATGCCCTTCAGATCATCACTGTTGCAGTTTTTCTCACATTTGCAAACATTTACAAAGCTTTTATATTATCTGGGAGGAGAGCTGAGGCATTAACCTGGAGTCCAGCATCCTACAAAGAATGGATTTGGCAGAACCAGTTTGGCATCGGATATGACATCTATTTTATAATGTTTGGTGAAGGTGTGAACGGAAGACTAAATGGCCATTTCTAAAATGTTTTTTGAATCCAGACAACTGAAAAAAAAGCATCAAAGGAGGCAACAGCCCTAGTCGAATGAGCTTTTACCTGGTCTAGAAGTTGTTTGCCATGAAAGAAGTGACTGAAAGAGACAACTAAAGAAAAGCAACTGGAGACAGTTTGGAAACCTGGCAACCCATATTTTCACCCTGATAAGAGATAAATAGCTTATTAGATTTTCTGAAAGCCTTAGTTTTGTCAAGATAGAATTTAAGCTGTCTGTGAACATCCCACAAATGTAGAATTCTTTCTCCCTTATTTTGAGGACTGGGGAAGAAAGTAGGCAAGTTAACAGATTAATTCAAGGGCATTTCACTAACAACCTTAGGTATAAAAGAAGGGTAACTCTCCTTGGGGATACCCTGTACATGTGAAAATCACAAAAGAAGGAGAAGTCATAAGGACTTGTAACTCAAAAGCTCTTTTTGCCAACGTAAAAGTCATTAGCATAACAGTCTTCCCATGTACAGAATTTTACAGTTATGGAAGAGGCCTGCTCAAAAGGAGATGGAGAGTTAGTTTCTCTAAGACATAACTGAGGTCCTATGGAGATGGAAAACATTTTCCAGCTGGCCTGATGTGGAGGACACATTTAAAAAAAAACTGTTTGACCTCAAAACATGCAGAAAAAGGTGTTCTATTGGTAAACAAGTAGATATGGCTGACTAATGTGCTTTAGCAGAGGAATATGTCAGTTCTGAATTGAGAAGTTCACATAGATAGGAAAGAATACTGAGAATGCCCGTTTGATAAGGGTTCTGCTTCTTTTGGCACCAAACAAAAAGCCTCTTCCATTTGGAAATACAAAATGTTCTTACTGCTGTTTTTCTAGTCTTGGTGCCTGAACGGTATCAAAATCATATTATTCAAACAGATTTAGGGCCTGTAGGTTTAAATAAATGACAGAGTCATTCTATTCTGTGAGAAGGGCCATCCTGTGGGATAACTTGTGCTGTCTTTTGCCAGATGAAAAAGAAGAGAAAATCAGTGTTGTCTGGGCCAAACATGGTGGTGGTGGAAACATCAACAGCATCTTTCTGGTGTCCTTCTTGACTTTGAGAAGAACCTTTGGAATCAGGGAAGAGGGAGGAAAATCATAAATGAATTTCCTTTTCCACGAGAATGATATGGCATCTGTTATCCAAGCTTCTGGGTATAGAACTCTGGAGCAAAACAGTCTGAGCTGTCTGCTCAGAGTGGATGCAAAGAGAGCTACCTGGGGAATCCTCCCCACAGATGGATGATCAGTTGGAAGACAGTTGTACTGAGTAGCCACTGGTGAAGGTCTGTCTTGGATGTGTTAAAGTAATTTGCGTAGGAATTCATCTTTGACAGAATATAGAGACTGTGCTGAATGTCTATCTGCCAGACCATCACAGCACGTTTGCCAAGATAAGATTTCGGCCCTCCCTATTTGCTGATGTTACAGTGGTATTTTCTGTAAAGATTCAACAAGGTTCTTGGACACCAGAAGTAATTCAGAGATTGTATAGCCAGGATCAGGGCTTTCATTTCCTTGACATTTTTGTTGATTCTCCTGTCCTGGACTTTTTTTTCCCACTGAACATAACCCCAAGACAGATCTGAAGCATCCATGCAGACTTCCTGGTGCAGAGAAGGGACCAGAAAGGGCGATCCTGGATTGAGTGACTTATGATTAATCCAGCAAAGGAATTCATTCTTCAAGAAGGGAAAGAGAGAAACTAGAGAGTACAAGTTAACAGCTGTGTTGTGCCCAAATTGACTTGAGGTACCACCAAATCTTCCTCATACGGAGTCTTGCAAAATGAATCATTTGCATGGATGAAGCAATGTACCCCCAGGGCTCTCAGTACCTCTCTTACAGAGGTCAATTCTACGGGAAGGAGGAACTGGATAAAGAAAATCAGAAACTGCATTTTTTTCCTGGGCAGCAATACTCTGAGAGAAAGAATGTCTAGTTGGCACCCTTGGAAGCTCATATCCTGAAAGGGTCGAAGTACAATTTTTTTTAAGTTTAGGGTTTAACCTAGATGAATGAAAAGCTCCATGTTAAACCTGAGATCTTGAAGGAGCTTGACCTCTGAAGAAACCTTTATATAGAACTTTTTACTCTTTTGTTGAAGTTCTTGGTCTTTATGATAAAACGATTCAGGCTTAGACAGACAGTTTATTTCGACTTTTACAATGGGATAAAAAAATCTGCTTGAAATCATGCATATTTCCTTTTACTTGCACATTTTTTTTTAAATCAGCAGATGTGAACTTATAAGCAAATGGCCAATACAAATGTACACAGTGGTAAGTAGTCACATTCCTTGTATGTCAATATTTGACAACTTTATTCTTCAAAAGGTCGTAAGCTACCTGGTGCAAAAATAATGGTACAATTAACATTCTACTTTGAAAGCTACTCTCTACTCAGACAAAAAGTTATCTTTTAATTCAAACACCCTTTTCAACAGAACTGCATCAATTTGTACATATCGGGGAAATGATGGTCACTGTCACATTCTGTCTATCATCTGGACTCTACCATCAGGGAAAAAATGGGAAATAAACAGACTGATTTAAGGATAGTTCTCAGATCATGTTTGTCTGGAATCCTTGGTCAGTCTTAAGGGATAGCTGATCTGTGTGAAAGCCCAAAACAGGGTCCCCACAAATAGCCAGCAGCTTGGAGATTCCATGAACAGAGATTATGGCCATCAAGAAAATAATATCATGATCTCAAAACAAGTTTGCTGAAATGGAGAAAGGATAAGGCTACTAGTCATGAACTCCAAGTCCAGAGAAGGAGAAGGGATCTTCAAAGAAAAGCAAACATTTAGAATCTGTTTATGGACTGCTGAACCAGTAGGTACTGGGCCATGGTAAAGTCCTCCCTAATGTGTTGGCTTTTGGCACAGAATAGCTCCTCATTATGCACTTTGTAATCAGTGCAGAAAGATCTTACTGGAGTCTCTTACTGACTCATCTGAAAAATGTTTAGCTCAGTGCTGCACATCATATTATAAAGTTCTGTGCAGGACAAACTACCCTAGAAGTAAAAAATACTACAGACTTCAGATAGTTCAAATATGATGTGGTGAGACGCAAGAAGCATGCAGCCTGACAGTGGAATAATGAAGAACCAAGTCAAACAGGTACCTCATATACATACGCATACATATTAACCCAACTGAGCTGGTAGGACAGCTGTGCATTCAAATGGAGAGGCTTCTGCTCATAGCAAATTAAGCCATATGACTGGAAGGCTTTGTGATACCTTCCAGCAATTCTGAGATTTCTGTCAAAAGGTTTGGTGGAAGGAAAGGATCTAACAGAAGAGTCATGCTCCTGTCACTCCAACTTGGGGTGTGTCTTTGTGGGTTGTAAAGAGATAGGTTTCTGCATTGTCAAGGATCTTGGAGCCTGAAACCACACATTTCTTGGCAACCACTGGGCTTTGTTCTTTTCTAACTTTTTCAGGGATGAAAAGAAAAGGGAACATAGAAAGGATAAAAGATCCTTTTTACACAGTCAGTTCCCCCAAATCCAACAGCAGCTGTTTGTCTCCCTTGGTGTGTAATCATCCTACTGTAAGGTTTTGCATTCAAGTAATCCAAACCATCCTTCAGGTCAAGCAGGTCTCTGCCCCCCATATCAAGCAGTAGAAATTTCAGTTTTTTCTCTTGAGCACTGGGCACCCACAGACACTTGTCCTGCAACTAAAGAGACTAAATACTAATTAATCCAAACCATCCTTCAGGTCAAGCAGGTCTCTGCCCCCCATATCAAGCAGTAGAAATTTCAGTTTTTTCTCTTGAGCACTGGGCACCCACAGACACTTGTCCTGCAACTAAAGAGACTAAATACTAATTAATCCAAACCATCCTTCAGGTCAAGCAGGTCTCTGCCCCCCATATCAAGCAGTAGAAATTTCAGTTTTTTCTCTTGAGCACTGGGCACCCACAGACACTTGTCCTGCAACTAAAGAGACTAAATACTAATGTAGGTGCTTAACTTCCAAGTGTCTAGACAGTAAAATACCTTACCTGCATTAACTTAAACAAATGTTAGTGAGTGTATTAATACATCTCTGCTGTATAGTTCCTTAGTCAAACCTCTGTACTGATGAGTACATCACCAGGACTAAACAGTTGTATGTTGCTCTCCAGTTAGTGCCCCCCCCAACTAAAGTCAAGTTTCTTTTGAGAAATACTCAAATCTATAAAAGAGCATTTCATTTCCTCTCCTGTTTCGTCTGTAACTAACCCCAGCTTTAATTCTATATCCTTTTAAGAATGTCAGAAAATTATACTCTGTGCCCATAACATAGTCTATAACTTCGTGCAAACATATTAAATTACAGTTAAAATTTCAGTTGAACAAATTACAATTTAAGCTAACATTACATACTTACCAAAACCTAAAGAAACACTTAGAGTCGGTGTTAGCCGGCCGCGCTGCGCTCGGGCTTGCTCCGCTCTCCTCCCTGCCCCTATTCCCACCCGCCCCCACTACTTCTACTTTTATTCTAACCCCTAATCACCTGACCAGTAGTCCAACCCCTAATTCCCTAACAACTAGCCCAACCCACTCATCCTACCTCCCCCACCCCCAATCCAATTACATCCCACACTGATCCCACTCCCAAAACACATTCCCAGGCAACACAACTCTACCCTCACACACAACCAACCAGGAATCCTAGTTGTACTTCTCACTCAAAGTAGTATCATGTTACCCACACTCACATCCCTATCACTAGCTCTACTATCGCTAACCTTCCTAACTTCCTTACAAACAGATCTACCGTTGCACAACTGCTATCACACTACCCACACTAGCCCACCCTCTCAAACCCACTCAGACTTCTACATCTGCCCTACAATCATAAATCTTACAATTACATATTACTCACTAACAAAAATTACACCATCTCATCACACTAAGAAAAACTCTCATAGACCAAGCTCGCAAACAATTAATATTAAAAACACATACTGACACTCCTACAAATTCTGCTAACCTCTGGTGACATTCACCCAAATCCAGGTCCCCTCTCAGCTAGACAAACATCTGACCTGCTAATCCTAAATCTCAACATAAGAAGTATTACCAATAAGCTAACAGACCTACATGCATTCATAGCCCACTACAACCCTGATATACTAGCCATTACAGAAACCTGGCTTACACCCAGTATCCAAGATGAAGTCTTTCTTCCCCCAGGGTATAATACACTTAGATCTGATAGAACAAACAGGAAAGGAGGAGGAGTAGCCATTCTCTTTAAAAACACCCTTAACCTCCAGCTCCTGCACACCACACCACCCACACCCACCACCCATTTTTCAAACTGCTGAAGTCCTGTTTTCTGTCCTATCCATAAGAAACACCAAGAAGATTAATATAATATGCTGCTATATACCTCCAGGCAACAACTCGCTCATAATGGAAGACATCCTACACTGGACAAAGGACAATCTATCTCAGGAAACGATCCTACTAGGAGACCTTAACACTGACTGGGCAACCTGTAACTCCAGCAGCCCCTCTACACATATCAATCTATATGGGTTCTCTCAACTAATTAAAGAACCAACTAGAATAGATGAGAAAAAGAGAGAATCCATACTGGACTGGACACTAACCAACTATCCCAAACAAAACTATACAGTAGGCTGCCTCCCAGATGACTTAAGTGATCATCTCCCCACCTTCCTTCTCCAGAAACACTCCAATCACCCCAAACCAGTAGTCTACAAATTTGTACGAGATGACCGTAACCTTACCCCACGATACCTAAATACTGTCCTAAGCCACTGCAACTGGGAACCACTACGGACACTCGGGTTAGACCAGACAGTAGACTACTTCAATACAACCTTCTCTAACATCCTTAATAGTCTAGCTCCCAGCAGAAAGATCAGAGTTAAAGCCAACTATGCACCCTGGCTAAATAGAGACACCAGAGCCTTACTAAAAGCTAGAGATAAAGCCTGGAAAATCTGGAAAACTGACAAAAACCCTAGCTCCAGACAATACTATCAACAGCTTAGAAACAAGGCCAAGGCTGAATCCAAAATAAACAAACAAAACTATTTTCTTAGCGCCCAAAGGAAATATTCAAATAGTCCACAAAAATTCTGGCATGCCATTAACTCCCTACTAAAGCCAGGCAAAACCACAATCCCAGCACCCATCTCTACTAACAATACCCTAGACATAGCTTCTCAATTTAATAACCATTTTACTAAATCCATCTTAGCCCTGTCCAGTCAAATAACCAAAAACAGTCTACCTCAGTCACAACATAACCTATTCCATACCACCCCCTCTTTCAGCCTATCACCAGTGCCCACCTCAACTATCAAAAACCTCCTCCTAAAACTAAAGCCAACCACACTAGCTGCTGATAACATACCTGCTGCATACCTAAAAATGGCTAGTGACTCCTTATCATATCCTGTCTCCATCCTTATCAACCGCTCCATACTAGAATCCTACATACCCAAACTCTGGAAAGTATCTCGCATCATTCCTCTCCATAAAGGAGGTAATTCTTATGAATTCTCCAACTACCGACCTATTGCCATCCTTTGCCCCTTATCCAAAATTCTTGAGAAATGCATCCACTTGCAAATGATGACATTTCTTAACACACACAATAATACAGTTTTGTACCTACCATAAATGTAGATGTACGATAGATATGCAACTGCAGTCATAACATATGGGTTGTCCTGCCTCAGGCAGCCCTCGGTCGGCCGGATTCCAAAGTCTGGGTCCGACGTCGGCTGATGTCGCATTTCTCTCCGACGTCAGAGCGGCAGGAGTATATAAGCATCAGCCGACGCCATCTTCTTCAGTGTTTCTTGCCCCAGATGCCAGGTGCCCTCCAAGGAAGGCTGTAATCAATTTGGAAGACAAAACAGGTTTCCAGACAAATAAATAAGCAATAAACAGATACACCATAACAGATATCCCCAGCTAGGATAACAGGGAGAGGAGTGGACCCAAGGAATAGAGGGAAGGAGGGAAAACCCGACTGCAGTTGCATATCTATCGGACAGCTACATTTATGGTAGGTACAAAACTGTACTATGTCCTTCAAGAATGCAACTGCAGTCATAACATATGGGTTGAATACCATAGCTTAGCTGGCGGAGGTGGAATGCTCTAAGAAAAGGATGGTGTAGCTATCAATCCCTGCAGGACTGCCAAGCAAAGCCTGCTCTGGATCTGGAATATAAAGGGAGGTTGTAGTGTTTGGAGAATGTATGCACGGAGCTCCATGTAGCAGCTTCTAGAATGTCTTTTGTAGGCACCCCTCTTAAGAATGCTGTAGAGGTGGCTGTAGCTCTGGTAGAGTGAGGTCTGATATTGGCTGGTACACTCTTTCCATGGAAGGAATAACAAAATCTGATGCAATGTCCAATCCATTTTGAGATAGTCTGTTTGGAAATTGCTTTTCCTTGTACTCCAGGGGCGTAAGCTACAAAAGCTGATCAGACTTCCTATTGGCCTTGGTTCTGTCCAGGTAGTAGCGAAGTTGTCTGTGAATGTCCAAGGTATGCAACAGTCTTTCCCTTTGTTCTCAGGATTGGGAAAGAAGGTAGGCAGGTGAATTGATTGATTTAAAGAAACCCTAGATACCACTTTTGGCAGAAAGCTAGGGTTGGTTCGTAAGGAGACCCTGTCTCTATGAAAGGTTATGAAAGGTGGTATTGCCATTAGGGCCTGTAATTCCGAAACCCTTCTTGCTGAGGTAATTGCCAACAGGAAAGCTGTCTTCCATGAGAGAAATTGTAAGTCCACAGAAGCTGCTGGCTCAAAGGGGGGCAGAGTCAGTTTTTCTAGGACAAAGTTGAGGTCCCAGGCTGGTACTGGGGCCTTTCTTGGTGGCTTGATATTCTTGATTCCTCTAAGAAATTGCTTTAACAAAGGATGTAAGAACACAGGTGGATCAGTAGTCCAGAGTAGACGTGAAAGCACTAACAACCCATGGAATAAAGTTCTTTTGCTGTTCAAGTATAAACATTTTTTATTGATTTTTGCTTTTTTGGTTGATGGTTGGCTTCGATAGTCGTGGAGTACCTGCACCTTGATATTGACAGGTGGATCAGTGTTGTATCTAGCTGAAATAGCTGAAGCATGTATTTTTATAGAAGAATATGAGAGTCCATTCTGTAGCATATCTGCCAAGTATTCCAGGATGAGTAGGATGTTCAATAATGATGCATAATGACCCTTGCTGGTATTCCAAATGCTGAATCTTTTCCATTTTGCTGAATAAACCTTTCTGGTGGATGGTCTGCGGGCTTCTGTTAATATCCGCTGAACTTCCTTGGAGAGAGATAGATTGAGGTTATTCATGGGATCTCCCAAGCTGTTAGCTGGAGCATCTGAATGTTGGGATGTACCGTCTTGAAGTTGTTTTGAGTCAAAAGGTGGGACCATTGGGGAAGGGCCCATTTTTTTGTTGTGGCATATGCTCCGTAGTAGTGGGTACCAGTGTTGTCTTGGCCAGTCTGGAGCTATTAGGATCCCTTTTGGCTTCTCTGCTTTGATCTTTAGTAGTACTGTGGTCATCAGTGGCAGAGGTGGGAATGCATAAATTTTTAGGAGGTTCCAGTTGAATGAGAGAGCATCTGTTTTCCATGCTTGTGGATGATATGTCCTGGAACAGAAATTTTGTAGATGATTGAGGTGGGAGGCAAATAGGTCTACTTCTGGCCTGCCCCATGTTGAGGTGAGCCTTATGAAGATTTCTGGATGTAACCTCCACTCGTGGGGGTCTAGGAAATTCCTGCTTAGGCTGTCCGCCAGCACATTGTCTTTGCCTGGAACAAACTGGGATTGCAACTGTATGTTTAAGCTCAGTGATTTTTCCCAAAGATTCATTGTCAGTCTGCAAAGGGGGTAAGAATGGGTGCCCCCCTGCTTGTTTATGTACCACATAACAGTGGTGTTGTCTGTCCGTATTAGCAGGTGGCCTTGCTGAAGTTGTTGTCGAAAGGCCTCGATGGCATGCATTACTGCCAGCATTTCTTTTTGGTTGATATGCAGATGTGTTTCCTTTGGAGACCATTGTCCTTGAATACATCTGCCCTCCATGTGCGCCCCCCCATCCAAGGTCTGAGGCGTCTGTGGTAATTGTTTGTGTTATTTGAGGTTTTTTGAATGACATACCTGTGTTTGCCTGGCTTACCGAGGCCCACCATAGAAATTCCTTTTGTAGGCATGGAATGAGCGGTATGGTTGTCTCTAGGTTGTTACTGTGTTGAGACCATAAACTTTTTAGGTACCATTGAAGCTTTCTCATGTGTAGTCTTGCTAATGGAACCAGGAGAATGCAGGATGCCATGTAACCCAGGGCCTGTAGGAATCTCCTTGCAGTCATCTGGGTGAGCTTTGCCAAACCTTTGAAATGAGTTAACTTCTTTTGCTTGTCTTCTGTCAGGTAAGCCATTTGAGAGGTTGTGTCTAGATTGGCTCCTAAGAAAGTTATTTGCTGGGATGGCTGCAGTCTTGACTTTTGGAAGTTGACTGTGTATCCCAGAGCTTGTAGCAATTGAATGACATAATCCAAGTTTTTTGTCAAAATCAGTTTGTCGTCCGCTTGTATGAGGCAGTCGTCCAGGTACGGGTAAATTTGGATCCCCGGAGCCTGCAATGAGCAATTACTGAAGCCAGGCATTTTGTAAATACTCTGGGCGCAGTAGATAAGCCAAATGGCAATGCTGAGAATTGATAATGCTCTGGCCCTGCAAGAAATCTGAGGTATCTTCTGCAGCTGTGTCTGATAGGGACATGCAGGTACGCCTCCTTGAGGTCTAGAGTAATCAGCCAAGACCCCTTGCCCAACATGGGAAGGAGTTGCTGTAAGGTCAGCATTCTGAACTTTGGTACTATGAGAAAAGTGTTTAATGCGGACAAATCCAGTATTGGTCTCCATTGAGTTTCTTTTCTTGGAACAAGGAACAGTCTTGAGTAAAACCCCTGGCCTTGTTCTTGTTGTGGAACTTTTTCTATTGCATTGATCTGAGCAAGCAGAGAAATTTGCTTGATGGCCTCTGCCCTCTGGTTTTGCGGTAGGTTTGGCATGCCTTGTTTCCTTGGTAAGGTATGAAAGTGGAACCTGTAGCCTTGGTCTATAATGTCCAAAATCCATTTGTCCTTTGTCAATCTGTGCCAATTGTCTGAAAACAGAGATAATTTTCCTTAAAGGGAGCTTCTGTTTGCTCTTTGGTTAGCGGAAGTAGAGGAAAGTCATTGGGATTGTCCCTGTGGGGCAGGAGAAGCCCCTGTGTCACTTCTTTGGTTTGCTGGTTGCCATTGTCGTCCCCTGTAGGAACCTCTGTATTATCCCCTTCCTCGGCCACGCCTGTTTTTGCCCCTTTGAAACCTTTCATTATTAGGAAAGGACCAGTTTTTTGAAGGCCAATTCCTGCTGAATCTGGGTGGCTGCACCTGAAGGAAATCTTTGACTGTCTGAACTGACTTGGCTTTTTCCTCAATGGTCTTCAGTACATCTTTAGCATTAGCACCAAAAAGCTTGTTCTTTTCCAAGGGTGCATCAAGAAGTTTTGCCTTAACATGATCTGGTAGAGGTTGTTCTTTTAACCATGCATGCCTACGAATGACCGCCCCTGTCATAGCTGCCCTACATGAAGCTTTCAATGCATCATATCCACACTGAAGAAAGTGATTGCTAACTTGCTGAGAGTTATGTACAGCCTCCTGCAAAGACTTCCTATCTAAAGGTTCAGTAGAGGCCAAAGTTTTCTGCAAATCATCTAACAGGAAATCCTTATATTGAAACATATGAAACAGACAATTGAGAGCTCTCATAGAAAAAGTAGTGGAGGTGTAAACCTTCTTCCCCCATCTCTCTAATGACCTAGCTTCCCTGTTGGAAGGCAAAGGATTTTTGGAGGTGGTAGCTGAAACCCCTTTTGGCCCCTGTGAAATAGTTTCTAAATCAACAGAATGGGCCCTAAAGAAATGAGAATGCGTTTCAGGGACTCTATAGTATCTTTCCGGCTTGGCAGGAGCAGGAGGGAGAGTATCAGGGGTAACACTGGAGTCAGAGTATAGATCATCCAAAACATCAAGCACAGGAGGAATAGCTAAGGGCCTGTGTGTTGGGGCTTTTTAAGGAAGGTTCGAAGGCGCTTTCTGGAATCAGAAAATTCCTGGCCTTGCCACTTAAAATGTTCCCTCATGGAATGCAGAACTTCCCCAAAAGAAATATCCTCAGGAGGGGAGGCCGAGGGGATGGAGTCCTCTGCATCTGAGTCCTCGTAGGTCTGGAAAGGCTCTTCCTGGCTATCGGAGTGGCCAGAGGCCTCTGAATCCTCATCTGAAGGGAGAGGGTCAGTGGGCTCAACCCTGGGCCTCTTATCAGGAGGAAGCTGGGATCCTCTCTCAGGATGGGCCTGGGAACCTCTGATCATGGAGATTAAGTCTGCTGCCATAGTCATGATTTGTGTTTCAGGAGTAAGCTGAGGCAAGGCTTTAGCAGTAAGGTGCTTGGTCTTGCTGGCTGCCTTAGCATGTGTGTAGGCCTCGATAGACATGGACATGGGAGGCCTAGCAGCTCCACGTGCAGGAGTGACCTTATCCACAGCAATGGTCTCGGGCATTTCCTCGGTTTCAGTATCCGGAGGAAAATCAATAACAGGCGTCGGTGTGGTCTCCGGTATCGGAGGTATCGGTAATGCGGTGTCTTCGGTTCGGAGCGGTGAAATAACCGCCTCAGAGGGAACCGGGGCACTCGCGGTAGGTTTTGGCGTGGTGTCGGTGGAAGACACGGGCCGAGGATGTCGGTCCCGGTCTTTTCGTTTTTTAGGAGTCTGCAATGTCGGTAATTCCGACGGCATCGTAATCGAAATTTTTACGAAAAGTCTTCAGCGAACTCCGCCCGGCGCCTGAGAGTGCGCTTATTGAAGCGAGCACAGGCGGCACAGGCCGAGACGTTGTGGTCTGGGCCAAGGCAAGGAAGGCAGTAAGAATGGAAATCCTTATGAGGTATTTGTTTACCACAAGACAAACAATTATTAACTTTTTCAGTAATTTCTGACATCGGCTGAGGCAGAAAAGGTCCCCAACGGGTACTTAGCTTTTGATGACTTGGATCGAAGAATACAGGAGCTGACCGACCGGCACTTGCGAACTGCTTCTGCTTCGGGCACCGCGCGGCAAGAAAGACTGAAGAAGATGGCGTCGGCTGATGCTTATATACTCCTGCCGCTCTGACGTTGGAGAGAAATGCGACATCAGCCGACGTCGGACCCAGACTTTGGAATCCGGCCGACCGAGGGCTGCCTGAGGCAGGACAACCCATATGTTATGACTGCAGTTACATTCTTGAAGGACATCTACTATCTACCACACAACACGGTTTCCGTCCACATCACAGCACTACCACAGCCCTTTTATCTTTCACTAATTATATAAACCTTCACAGGAATGATAACAAATATGTAGCAGCCATTTTCCTAGACCTCTCAAAAGCATTTGATATGGTCTCCCACTCCATTCTACTAGACTCGCTAACATCATTATCCTTCACCTCCTCTACTATAGCCTGGTTCAGAAGCTACTTGTCTGACAGGCAACAATCAGTCCAGTGGAAAGGAACTCTGTCTACACAACTTACAGCCACCATAGGTGTCCCACAGGGCTCTATACTGGGCCCGCTGTTGTTCTCTATTTTCACAAATAACCTCAAATGCTCTACACAACATGCCACACTCATACAATATGCAGATGATTCAACTCTGATCTGCTCCGCCTCATCTCCCACCACCCTACGTACTCACTCAATATACCTTTATCTCAGTACAAAAATGGATATCTGGGATCCAACTAATTCTAAATCCCAAAAAGACAAAACTGCTACTATTTACCCCTAATAGATAAAAAAAAACCCTCTCCTTTACCATAACCTCTAATGATGGCACCATCATCTCCCCTTCTAACCACACCAAACTTCTGGGCAATGAAATAGACAATAATCTCCACTTTGATGTTCACATCTCACATATCATAAAACTAGTACACAAAAAACTAGGCTCCCTATACAGGCATACTAGGCTCCCTATACAGGCATAAGTCCTTTCTCTCACAAAAAGCAAGAGTCACTCTTGCACAAAGCCACCTCCTCTCAACTCTATTATACGCAGCACCAATCTTTACCCAAATCAGACAATGTGACCTAGACAAACTAGAATCATGCTACAATAAAATAGCCAAGTTTGCTATTAACTCAACCTATAGAACCCATCACTGTGCTGCACTAAAAGAACTAAAATGGCTTGAGCTACCACAGCTACTTAACTATCACTAGCTGGGCACAGCCTACAATATTCTCAAATATCCTGAAAAAAACCCCTCATTATCCAACCTACTTACTATCTATACTACAAACCGATACCTAAGATCCAGTGAAAAATCTCTCCTCTCCATCACCAAGGCTAACAATAATGCAGGGAAAGCGCTCTACTCCAACACCGTTGCCAGAAATTGGAACTCTCTTCCCCTGTGTCCACTGCCCCCTCCACATCCATATTCAAAAAAACTCCCTCAAATCGCCCCTTCTTAGTACATGGTTATGCCCTTGTATCACATAACCCTACCCATACTACTATTAACTCCCCAAATTCCTCTCTGATCACATGCTGGAGCCCTGATCCCCTGTAGGCTTGGTCATCTGAAAGGGTACTTTTAACTGTAGAATCTTACTTGATATATTTTCTTTGCTTACCAAAGTATGACTGACATTGTCTTTTTACCCATGTTCTATATCTTTTACCTGGAGTGTTTTTATTAATTCTTGTTATATTACTATGCTCAGCATATATGATGTAACCTGTTTTCTGTATTATGCTGGATGTACTGTATATAACTTGATGTTGGAGCTTTTCTCCCCGGGCCTTGGCTGAAAATGGACCTGGTCCAGTCGGAATTTCCCGGTTAACAAATTTAAAATAAATAAAATAATTGTACTGTTCAAATGAGCAAAACGGGAGAAAAAGAAGTTATGTACTTACCATAATATTTCATCTGCTTTGTCGATCTTCATTCTTCCTCAGCAAGTGGGTTTAGATCTGATCTGTCAGATCCGACTTGGCAGATGCAGAAGCTCGCAGCCACCAAATCTCTCGATCTTCTCCCTTACCCACAATGCACCTACCAAATTACCTCAGATCTTGTTTTCTGCTACATTAGCGTAGGAAGATTAAGAGAATTATGGAAAAGCTATATCCAGAAGTCATATGATATACACACACACACACATATATATATATATATATATATATATATGAAGCCATAGGATAGGGGTTGGTGGGAGGGGAAGCTGAGGAAGAATGAAGATTGACAACACTGATGGAACGTTATGGTAAGTACATAACTTCCTTATCTGATGTTGCCAATCTTCATTCTATTCTCAGCAAGTGGGACAGTGTCCCTAGCTACCTGAATCCAGAGTGGACTCACGGAAGGAAATTCCTGAGCACCACAGAACCAAATGATGCCTTACCTCTGGAGACCAGATCCAACTTGTAATGAGTGACAAAGGTATGGGGAGTAGCCCAAGTTGCTGCTACACAAATATCATCCATATACATTCTTGATTGAAAAAACGTGGAAGTAGCCATGGATCTAGTGGAGTGTGCTTTCAAGGGATGTGCAAGAAAAATGCCCAATTTAGCATAGACAAAGGAAATGCAATTTGTCAACCACTTTGATAGGGAACTTTGGAAACTGGTTTTCCCAATGTTGGTTCAGAGAAGGAAATAAACAGTTGGTCAGCTTTCCTGATTTTGTCTGTTCTGTGCAAATAGAAACGGAATTGTCTATGAACATCCAGTAGCTGTAAGATATATTCTCCTTTGCTGGTTAACTTGCAAAAAAAAACATTGGGAGACTGAAAGCCCTATTGATGTTGGATTCTGACACCAGCTTTAGAAAAAAGGACGAGTTGGTACACAAGGTCACTCTATCTTTGTGGAAAACCAAGTATGAAGGTTTAGTAGATAATGCTTGGATCTCAAAAATTCTTCTTGTGAAGTAATGGCAACCAAGAAAATTGTCTTCCATGTAAGATATTTAAGGTCACATGTAGCTGCTGGTTTAAAGGGAGGTTGTGTGAGAGACTGAAACATCAAATTTAAGCCCACTGAAGCTCAAGGTCTTTAAAAGGAGGTTTCAGAAGAAGCATCCCTTTTAAGAAGGCATTGCTCAATTTATGAGAAGCTATGGATGCGCCATTAAAACCTGTATGGTAATTTGAAATTGATGCTAGCTGAATTTTAACGGTTGAAGAACTAGCACCGTTCTGAAATAGGTGTGCATGGAAATCTAAAATGTGACTGATAGGAGCTGAGAAGGGGTCAAGATTGTGTTGCTGAGCCAAAGGGCAAATCTTTTCCATTTACTGGAATATGTTTTTCTTGTCAAGGGTTTATGGGAAGATAAAATTATATGCTGGACTGGTGACAAGAGCATAGATTGTCTGACTACTAGGGGAACTGGAGAAGCCAAGCAGTCAGCTTGAGGTTTGGTATATCTGGGTGTGACATGCCCGTTGAGTGAGACAGGAGGTCCAGAGTCGGATCTAGGTTCCACAATGGTTGAACCAGTTGAGGCCAGAGAAAGGGGAACCAAATTTGTTGACGCCAATAGGGGGTAATGAGGATTACTGTGCTCTTCAACCTGACAGCTTCCTACAGAAATTTGGGGATCAATGGGGGTTGGTGGGAAGGCATAAAGGAGACCGGGGGGGGCAATTGTGAAGTAGAGCATCTCTTAGTGACTGCCCCTTTGGGGGAATCAGGGCAAAGTAGTCACTTCACTTGTTTAGGAAAGAGGCAAAAATTTGCCACATGGCTGGCCCCACTGATGGAAAATCTTGTCTGCCACTTTCTCAATGAGGGACCACTTGTGTGGAAGAAGAATCACATTGGATCACCCTGGAATGTGAGTCGCTAAAAGAAAGCAGTTGGAAGAGATCACCCACTGCCAGACCCTGAGAGCTTCTTGACACAGTGGGTAGGATTTGGTTCCCCCTTGATTGTTAACGTACCAGGTAACTGACATGTTGTCCATCTAAATCACAATCAACACAGAAGGAAGAACATCTTGAAATGCTCGCAACACCAAGGCACTGCTGTCATCTTTAGAACATTTATATGTAAACTGGCCTCTTCGGGGGACAAAGTACCCTGGATTGTCTTCTTCAGACAATCCCCCCACCACCCTATCTGGGAAGCATTCATGTTCATTAAGGCCTTGGGCTGATGGTGGATGAAAGGACAGCCATGGAGCAGTTGATCAGACTGGATCCACAAATAGAGATTTTTTTTGCAAGTGTTGGCAATTTTTATCTGGTATGACATTGACTGATGGAAGACTAACCACTGAGTAGCCAGCATCCATTGAAGGATCTGCATGTAAAATCTGGCCAACAGAACTAAGGTTACAGCTGCCGCCATGAGGCCTAGAGTTCGGAGAACTGTACAGGCTGAGATTGATGTGTTCTTTACAACATTCTTGACGTGTGACCTTATTGTTTGAACTCCGTGTGATGGAAGAGAAACAATGGCAGTCTTTGTATTGAGCAGTGCTCCAATAAATTCCAGTGTATGAGTTGGGTGAAGTTGTGATTTACTGTAGTTTATGGTTATTCCTAGGACAGCACAGGTGTGGAAAATCTGATCTCTTGCATGTATGAGTTGATGCCTGGTCAGAGCGGTAATGAGCCAGTCAATCAGGTAAGGAAACATTTGGAATCCCTGCAGCCTGAGGTAAGCTGCTACTACTGCCATGCATTTGGTGAACACCTTGGGGGCTGTGGTGAGTCCAAAGGGCAGCACTCTGAAATGGTAGTGACTGGCCCCCAGCCAGAAGCGTAGGTACTTTCTGGATTGCCCATTCATTTTTAAGTGATAGTAGGTGTCCTGGAGATCTAATGAGCACATCCAGTTGTCCTTGCCCAAAAGAGGGATAAAGGACTGAACCGCGACCATCTGGAACTTGGTTCAGTGAACAGATTTGTTTAGATTTATGAGGTCCAAAATTGGTCTCCAGTCCCCTGTTTTCTTTGGCACTAAAAAGAACCTTGAGTAAGTTCTGGATGCTATCTGATCTGATGGGACCTCTTGGATTACTTTTTTCCTAGCAGCTTTTGAATCTGAATTGCTGTTTGATCCCTCTGACTGACTGGAACATCAGGAATTTTTCTGGGAATTGGTGGTGGTAGGGAATATGGTTATTATATAACCTCTGGATATAATCTTCTGCACCCAAGTACCTTTTAAGTCTAGCCAGCCTCTCTGCTGCAGGGATAAACAACCCACGACTGTCTCCAGAGGTGGACAGGTGAGCCTCCATTCAGGAACGCTGGTAGGGTTTATCAAAGAAAGATTCTCGTGAGCTCTGGTTTTGCTGGCCACCACTGCCACAAGGGCGACTACATCTTCTGGAGTTCCCCTCTTTCCCCTGGGGGCACCTCCTCCCCATGTGTCACGGAAAGGACCTTGGGACTTTTTGAACCACATTTTCTGACCACTCTGCTGATTCCTGGAGTAGGATCTTTGGGGGGGAGGGGGCGAAAAACATATGCCAGACAAGGTCTTTCCATCCTTCTCACACCTGGAGAGCATTCCCTTCACCTTAGTGCCAAAAAGAGTAGTCCCGTCAAAGGAGGAATTGACAAAATTGGACTTAAATGGCTCTGCAAAATTGCACAAGTGCATCCAGGCATGCTTCCTCATGGAAATGCCAGAACCCACAGCACCTGAGGTACCTCCCACTATGTTCGAAACTAACCTCATAGAACTAATGGATACGGACTATATGGTTGCCAAATGAAAAGTTACCAAACCTTGAACCACTGCAGGAATGGCTTCTGAGAGGGTATTTCATATCTCATTGGTCAAATCTCTCTGAAGTCATAAAGTGTGCCAACGTCACTGAAGCAAAGGCACACTTCCCTAGTCTGTCCATCTCTCGCAACTCCGTTTTTCTTTTGCTCCACAAAATTGTCTGTCTGCAGGTGGTGCCCATTATCCTGTCCAGATTTCGAGGTATGGGTTCTATGGAATGTCAGCGGGCAGAGTCACCAAGGAGGTAGAAGGTCCCGTACTGAAAACCTCTAGGAGGACAGATTCCTTCAGTGTAGGGTTAGAGGGAGTCCAGTCACCTCTCTGTTTAAGGATTTCTAGGATGTCTCCAAAGGGGACATCTTCAAGGTGACAGTGAGGAGCCTTCACCCTCATTGAAATTCGTGTCTTCGGTGATGGACTCCTGTGGGGAATCTAGGTGCTTCCTCTGGCACATCCTCTTCCTGGGCACCTACTCAGTGGGATGCTCTGGAGAATACTCGGAAGAGGAAATCAATATTCCCTGGGAGGGAACCTAAGGCTTCTGTACTGGAGAAAGGTGGCGAGACTTCAGGCATTGAGACATCATGGAGGAAAGTACAGTTTTGTACCTACCATAAATGTAGATGTCCGATAGGTATGCAACTGCAGTCCTGACATATGGGTTGTCCTGCCTCAGGCAGCCCTTCGGTCGGCCGGATTCCAAAGTCTGGGTCTGGCGTCGGCTGATGTCGCCCTTTCCCTGACGTCAGAGTGCCTGGGGTATAAAAACGTCAGCCGACACCATCTTCTTCAGTGTTTCTTGCCCCAGATGCCAGGTGCCCTCTAAGGAAGGCTAAATTTTGAAAAATAGAGAAAAATTCCAGACAAGTACAACAGCATAAAAACAAATACACCATAAAAGATTACCCCAGGTAGCTAAAATGAGGGGTAGAAACCCAAAAGTATACCACAGAGGGGTAGGTGGGAGGGAAAATCTGACTGCAGTTGCATACCTATCGGACATCTACATTTATGGTAGGTACAAAACTGCACTATGTCCTTCAAGGATGCAACTGCAGTCCTGACATATGGGTTGAATACCATAGCCAACCTGGGGGTGGTAGGCACTAAGACAAAGATGGTGTAGCTAAAATGCCCTGCAGGATTGCAGAGGCAAATCCTGCTCTGGACCTGGAGTATAAAGGCAGGTTGTAATGCTTGGAAAATGTATGCAAGGAGCTCCATGTAGCAGCTTCTAAAATGTCCTTTGTTGCCACTCCTCTTTAAAAAGGCTGTGGAGGTGGCTGCAGCTCTGGTGGAATGTGGCCTGATGTCAGCTGGAACAGTTTTTCCATGAAAAGAGTAGTAGAATCGAATGCAATTTCCAATCCATTTAGAAATTGTCTGTTTGGAAATTGCTTTTCCCTGCAATCCAGCAGCGAAAGCAACAAAAAGCTGGTCAGACTTTCTGAAAGACTTTGTTCTGTCCAAGTAGTAGCACAACTGTCTGTGTATGTCCAAGGTGTGCAGAAGTCTCTCTCCTTTATTTTGAGGATTGGGAAAGAAGGTAGGCAGGTGAATAGCTTGATTCAGGGACACCCTGGATACCACCTTTGGCATGAATGACGGATTGGTTCTCAAAAAAACTATGTCCTGGTGAAAAATGAGAAATGGTTGTATTGCCATAAGGGCCTGTAGCTCAGAGTCTCTTCTTGCTGAGGTTACTGCCAGAAGGAAGGCTGTCTTCCAAGACAGAAATTGCAACTCTGAAGATGCTGCTGGTTCAAAGAGAGGAAGAGTTAATTTTTCCAGCATGAAGTTGAGGTCCCATGCAGGCACTGGTGGTTTCCTTGGAGGGTTGATGTTCTTTATACCTCTTAGAAACTGTCTTAGCAATGGGTGAGAAAATACAGGCGGATCAGTGTTATATTTGGCAGATATTGCTGAAGCATGTATTTTTATTGAATAATATGAAAGGCCATTGTGGAGCATTTCAGCCAAGTATTCCAGGATCTGTGGAATGCTCATCACTGATGGGTCTTGACCCTTTTTGCTGTTCCAGATAAGAAATCTCTTCCATTTTGCTGAGTATGTCTTTCTAGTGGAAGGTCTGCACGCCTCCAGGATGATATATTTTACCCTTTTGGAAAGTGTATCCTGAGTAATAGTCATGGAATCTTCCAAGCTGTCAGCTTCAATGTTTTCAAGCTGGGGTGTAGTGTCCTGTAATTGTGCTGTGTCAGAAGAAGTGGTCATTGAGGAAGGAGCCACGGATTGGTGTGTGTCAAGCTCCATAGCAGTGGGTACCAGTGTTGTCTTGGCCAGTCTGGAGCTATCAGTATGACTTTCGGTTGCTCTGTCTTGATCTTTAGTAACACCTTGGTCATCAAAGGAAGAGGTGGGAAGGCATATAGTGTTAGAGAGTTCCAGCTGAAGGAGAGAGCGTCCACCTTCCATGCTTGAGGAAGGTATGTCCTTGTGCAAAACTTTTTCAGATGGTGATTGAAGTGGGAGGCAAAAAGATCTATATCCGGCCTTCCCCATGCTTGAGCTATTTGTAAGAAAATATCTGGATGCAACATCCATTCGTGTGGATCCATGATGTTTCTGCTTAGGCTGTCTGCCAGAACATTGTCCTTCCCTGGTACAAACTGGGATTGTAGTTCTATTTTCAATTGTAGGGAAATATCCCAGAGATTCATTGCCAGTCTGCAAAGAGGGTAGGAATGGGTACCTCCTTGCTTGTTTATGTACCACATAACTGTGGTATTGTCTGTCTTTATTAGTAGATGGCCCTGATGCATGAACCTTTTCGAAGGCCTTGATTGCATGCATCACTGCCAGCATTTCTTTTTGGTTGATATGCAGGTGCTTTTCCTCTTGTGTCCATTGTCCTTGAATGCATCTGCCCTCCATGTGCACCCCCCATCCATGGTCTGAGGCGTCTGTTGTTATGGTTTGACTTGTATGAGGTTTGCTGAAAGGCAGACCTTTGTTTATCTGGCTTGCTTGAGCCCACCACAGAAATTCCTTTTGAAGGCATGGAATGAGTGGGATCAATGTTTCCAGGCTGTGGCTGTGCTGAGACCATAGACTTTTTAGATACCATTGTAGTTTCCTCATATGCAGCCTTGCATGTGGAATCAGAAGAATGCAAGATGCCATGAAACCCAGGGCCTGCAGGATTTTCCTTGCAGTCATCTGGGTGTGTGTTGCCAATATTCTGAAGTATTCTGGTAATTGTTTTTGTTTTTCTTTTGTCAGAAACGCCATCTGGGTGTTTGTGTCCAGAGTGGCACCCAGGAAAGGTATTTGTTGGG
Source organism: Protopterus annectens (assembly GCF_019279795.1). Lineage (NCBI taxonomy): Eukaryota > Metazoa > Chordata > Ceratodontiformes > Protopteridae > Protopterus > Protopterus annectens. The sequence continues at coordinate 477,928,232 of NC_056728.1, forward strand.
ATGGTACGAGATTTGATTTCTGAATATTGACTGTGTATCCCAAGGCCTGCAGTAGGTGAATGACATAGTCCAAGTTTTTTAACAAGGCTTGTTGGCTGTCCGCTTGTATAAGGCAGTCGTCCAGGTAAGGGTATATTTGTATCCCCTGAAGTCTGCAATGTGCAATTACTGATGCCAGGCATTTCGTGAACACTCTGGGCGCAGTAGATAAGCCAAAGGACAATGCTGAGAATTGATAATGCTCTGAGCCTGCAAGAAATCTGAGGTATCTTCTGCAACTTTGTCTGATTGGGACATGTAGGTATGCCTCCTTGAGGTCCAGAGTTACCAGCCAAGACCCCTTGCCCAGCATGGGAAGGAGTTGCTGCAAAGTCAGCATTTTGAATTTTGGCACAATAAGGTAAGTATTCAGTGCGGACAAGTCCAGAATGGGTCTCCATTGGTTTTCTTTTCTTGGAACAAGGAACAGTCTTGAATAAAATTCTTGTCCTTGTTCTGCAGAAGGAACATTTTCTATTGCTCTTATTTGAAGTAGGTTTGTTATTTGTTTGAGTGCCTCTGCCCTTTGATTTGGTGGCAGGTTTGGCCTGCCATGTCTTGTTGGCAGTGTATGAAAATGGAATCTGTATCCTTTGTCTATTATCTCCAGTATCCATTTGTCCTTTGTAATATTGTGCCAATTTTGTGAGAATAAAGATAATTTTCCGCCCAAAGGTGCTTCTAATTGAGCCCTGGTTGGCGGAGTCAAAGTCAAGTCATTGAGATTGTCCTGGAGCAGTGGAAGGTCCTGCCCCACCTCTCTGGTTCGGAGGCTGCCACTGACGTCCTCTGTAGGAGCCTCGAGTTTGCCCTCTACCTCTGCCACGTCTGCTTTTGCCTCTTTGAAATTTGTCTGTGTCAGGAAAGGACCAATGCTTAGAAGGCCAATTCCTGCTGAATCTTGGAGGCTGTACCTGGAGGAAATCTTTGACTGTTTGCACTGATTTTGCCTTTTCCTCTATTTTCTTTAAAACCTCTTGTGCAGTAGCACCAAATAGCTTATGTTTCTCTAGTGGTGCGTCCAAAAGCTTAATTTTTACATGGTCTGGCAGTGTTTGTTCCTTTAACCAAGCATGTCTGCGTATGACCGCACCTGTCATTGCTGCTCTACATGAAGCTTCCAATGCATCATATCCACACTGAAGGAAATGGCTGCTAACGTGCTTAGTATTATGAACCAATTCCTGTAACCCCTTTCTATCTAATGGTTCAGGGGAAGCCAGTTTCTTTTGCAAGTCATCCAACATGAATTCCTGATACTGAATCATATGAAATTGACAATTTAATGCCCGCATAGAAAGGGTGGAAGATGTATATACTTTCTTGCCCCACCTTTCTAAAGCCCTAGAATCTCTTTCCGAAGGGAGTGGGTTCTTAGCAGTAGTGGAGGAAACCCCTTTAGGCCCCTGAGAAATAGTTTCAGGGTCAGCAGTATGGCCCTTGTACAGAAATTGATGTGTGTCTGGGACCCTGTAGTACCTGTCTGGCTTGACAGGAGCAGGGGGGAGGGAGTCAGCGGAAACACTAGATTCTAAGTACACATCATCTAAAACATTTAAAACTGGAGGAATAGCTAAGGGTCTATGCTGAGGTAGCTTTAAAAATTCCCTTAACCTTTTCCTAGAATCTGAGTATTCTTGGCCTTGCCATTTGAAGTGTTCCCTCATGGAATGAAGCGTTTCCCCAAAGGAAAACTCCTCAGGAGGAGAAGCAGAGGGAATAGATTCCTCCGCATCAGAATCCTCGTAGGCCGGGAAGGGAGAAGCAGAGGGAATAGATTCCTCCGCATCAGAATCCTCGTAGGCCGGGAAGGCCTCCTCCTGGTAGTCTGAATGTGCAGAATCACCTGAGGCCTCATCGGAGGACTGGGAGTCTACCTCCTCAACCCTAGGCTTCTTGTCAGAAGGCGGCTGAGATCCTCTATCTGGATGAGGCTGTGAACCCCTAATTAAAGAAATAAGGTCCTCAGCTAAACTTAAAATTTGAGAACCAGAAGTGGATCCCAGAGAAACAGATCTTGGAGGAAGAGACTTAGCCTGTTTGGCAGCCTTAGCACGTGTGTAGGCCTTAATGGACATAGACACTGGAGGCCTGGCAGCCCCACGTGCTGAAGTAGTCTTATCCACTGAAATGGTGTCAGAAATATCCTGGGCTACGGTCTCAGAGGGGAGAACAGGAACCGGCACCGAGCTGGCCTCGGTACGAAGTAACGGTGGAGCGGTGTCGTCGGTCTGTAGCGGTTGAAACCGGCTCAGAAGAGAACGAGACACTCGCGGTAGGCCTAAGCGTGGTGTCGGCGAGACCATGGACTGCGAGTCGGTCCTTATCCTTCCGTTTTTAGGTAAATGTGCTGTCGGAAGCTCCGGCGGCATGATATAACAGAAATCTTCCCCAAAATAATCCTGTGCAAACTCTGATCGCCTAAGAGTGCGTTTATTGAAAGAGGCACAAGCTGCACAGGCCGAGACGTTGTGTTCTGGGCCTAGGCAGGGTAAGCAGTAAGAGTGGAAATCCTTATGAGGTATTTGTTTCCCACAAGTTAAACAATTATTAACTTTTTCACTTTTATCTGACATCGGCTGAGGCAAGAAAAGGTCCCCAACGGGGTACTTAGCTTTTTTGAAGACTTCAGTAGCTGAAAATACAGGAGCTGGTCGACCGGCACTTGCGAACTGCTTCTGCTTCGGGTGCCACGCGGCAAGAAAGACTGGAGAAGATGGCGTTGGCTGACGTTTTTATACCCCAGGTGCTCTGACGTCGGGGAAAGGGCGACATCAGCCGACGCCGGACCCAGACTTTGGAATCCGGCCGACCGAAGGGCTGCCTGAGGCAGGACAACCCATATGTCAGGACTGCAGTTGCATCCTTGAAGGACATTATGTAGGATCCAAGCGGGAAGCCTCAGTCATGTCTGCCGAGGCAGAGAACACTCCCTCTTTGCGGCCTCAGAGGCAGAACTCGAAGGAGCCAGAGAGACGCTGTGATCCAAGAAAGCAGGTTTTCGAATCATCCCCTCTCTCTCTGCTCCGTTGGCACCACCCCCGAGGAGGAAGCTGGATCTGAAATGTCCAGTTCAGAGGTGCTGAGGAACAGAGATGGCTCCAAAAATTTCAGAATCAAATGCTGTACCCTAGGACCCAGTAGGCAGGCTTCTCCTCAGAGAACTGTCCGGATCCGAATGTATCAGAGGTCTTGGAGATAATGTTGGATCTGATGATATGGAGATCCTAAGATCTGAGACTGACAGATCTGGATGGCTGGAATCCTGTGACTCTAAAGCAACAGAAAGTGTTAGAGGAAGAACTTGCAGGGGAGGTGTGGTGGAAGGTCGGGTGACTTGACCTAGAGGGGTAGGCGCCGAGGGAAAACCAATCTGCACATGTGCCGAGAGGCTCATCCTCACTACTCTCTCTCCACATTTTCTTCTGTGAGGTTTCTGGAATAATGAGTGGAGTAAATGGAAGGAAATGCTGGCCTCTGCAAAAAAGATGATGGGACTTTGTCAGGAATGACAGAGAATATCTGGTCTGAGGACAATACAAAGTGTCCGAATGTTCTGTTTGATCCGGTAAAGCAGGATCTGATTGTTTAGCCTTCTGATCCGACTTATCCATTGTCGGGTAGGATCTGAGGCAGTAGTCGGATCCTGATCTCTTATTTTCTTCTGATCTGGGATTGAGACTTGATCTTTTGCACTTCTCTTCTGAGAAGAGTCCGAAGAAGATTTGGATGAAGTAGAATGCTTTGACTTTGGAGACTGGGATATAGCTTTTTCAAAAGAGAAAGGAATGAGGCCTTTCAATATTAACTTGTTTTTTCATTCAGCCAGAGCTCACGGATTAAATCCATAACAAACAAAGCAGTCCTCTTGTAAATGCAAAGGACCTAAGTAGTACACACAAAGAGTGCGTACATCCTAGAGTGGCAACTGATGCCCACATTTACAGTACTTTTTGAAACCCGCAGGTTTGTCAGCAGTCATGCAGAATCTTATTAGGAAAAATAACAGACAGATATTATAGAACAAAGGCAATCAAAATACAATAAGCAATGTGTTTTTTTTTTTTTTTTTTTACAGGACTGAAAAATAACAGAGGGGGAGGGGATAGCAACAATGGAGAAACTACAACAAAGGAGGGGAATATACTAACAATAGTATTTGAGTGCACCAAGCATGAGAAAAGGGAAAGGAACAAACAGGAGCAGCAGCAAAAATGAAAAATGTAGAACTACAACACTCTTAAAACACTAGTTAGGAGAAAAGAAGCAAGGGAATACCAACAATGGTATGAGAGTAATTACGACAAAGTCATGAGGGCAAGGGAGTGTAAATAGAAATGGAAGAAGAACAGTAAAGATATTAACCACAGAAAATTAAACTACTCAATGGGGGAAAAAAAAACTGAAAAAAACTTTACTTATCTAACACAGCTTGAGCGAAACTGGTAGACCACATCCAATAGCTAAAGGTGACAAACGAGATCTGAGGTAAATTTAGTAGGTGCATCCTGGATAAGGGAGATGCTCGAGAGATTTGGTGGCTGTGAGTTTTAGCACTGGCCGAATCAGATCTGATGGATCGGATGAGAACCCACTTGTTAAGGACAGAATGAAGACTGACAGCATCAGATTTTTAATTTATGTACTCACCATAAGTTGGCATCTGTGTTGTCCATTTTCGTTCTGATTTGCATAGGGGTTATGGATCCGATCCTTGGATCAGACTCAGCCACCTTCTACAGACTTCAGCTTCCAAGCTCAAGCTCCTCCCTCTACTCACAATCCTCTGTAACAAGCACTGCTCCCTCAGATCGAATTTGCTGCCTACTAGAAATAAAGAAATGAAGGAAAAAGAGAAAAAATAGAGGCTCAACCATGAAAAAAGGTTCCTAGAAAGGCTTCAGAGATCCTCCAAAAAAATGTCTCAGGTCGGAGGACAGATGGGAGGGAAGGTGAATCACAAAGAGAACAGATAACACAGGTGCCAAGTTATGATAAGTACATAGCTTAAAAATCTCATGTTGTCCTTCTTGTTGTGATTCACGTAGAGGTCACCAGCTACATTCTCTCTTGGGTGGCCTTAAGTAAGGATATACTGGAGCACTGTCAAACCAAAACAAACTCTGCTTCTGGAGACTATGTCCAATTTGTAATGAGTCACAAATGTATGGGATTTAGATCAAGTGGCTGCTGCACTGATGTCATCAATAGATATTCTGGATGAAAAGGCAGTTGATGTGGCTACAGATCTACATGAATGGATTTTAGGGGGAGTAGACAGCTTCAGACTGTTATCATGTATTAAAGAAATGCAATTAGTTACCCACTTTGCAAGAGTTACCTTTCTTACTGCATGTCACAGGTGATTAGGTGAAAAGGAAATAAATAACTGATCTGAGTTCCTGAACTGTTTGGTCCTGTGAAGATAGAAACATAGCTGCTTATGAACATCCAGCAAATGCAACATATACTCTCCTTTATTGGAGTAACTGGGGAAGAAAATTGGAAATTGTATAGTCTGATTAATACTTGATTCAGTAGCCACTTTAGGCATAAAAGATGGATTAGTATGGAGGAAAGCTCTATCTTTGTGGAAAATAATATAAGGTGGTTTAAAAAAGTGTGCCTGTAATTCAGAAATTCTTCTTGCTAAGTTGATGGCTACTAGAAAAATAGGCTTCCAAAACAAAAAAAATTATGTCACAATCACTGGCTGGTTTGAAAGGCTTTCGAGACAGACCTCGGAGGATGAAAGGGAGATCCCAAGAAGGAGTGGGGTCTAAGAAGGAAAAACCCCTTCATAAAAGTCTTACATAATCTAGAAGAAGCGAGAGCACCTGAAGATAACCCAGAGTGGAAGCTGGATATGGTCACCAGGTGAAGCTTAATCTTAGTGAAGCTGGATCCCTCTTTAAACAGGGAAGGGAAGAAAAGAAAAGAAAAGATAGCAGGGATGGGGGCTGAATAAGGGTCAAGGTTCTCTTTGGCGGCCCCGTTAGAAAATCTGTTCCACTTGCTTCTATATACTTTTTTGGTAGATGCCCTTTGAGAAGCTAAAACAATACGCATGAGTGGAGAAGAAAGCCTGGACCCTTCAACAATTATCAGAATTGGAGAAACCATGTTGTTAGCTTGAGAGTGGCCAGATCCTGAAGGAGTCTTAGCAATGGATGGGTTAGGAGGTCCTGACTGGACTGCAGTATCCATGAAGGGGAGATAAAATTCTGGACTTGGTTCTCACCACAAGAGGAGATCACATTCTGGACTTAGTTCTCACCAACATGGGTGACCACTGCACCACTCCCATAGTATGTTCTTCCCTGGTAAGATCAGATCATTGGACTCCTATTCGAAGTTTCTATCCCACCTACCACCCCCGCCAAGCTGTAATCAAGCTAAAAAACTTCTCAAAAGCTGATTACAAGCTCCTAAGGGAGGGTATCTTTAGATTCACACCAACTCCCCCTAAGAGGATGCAGACAACTATGCTGAATAGTACTCCAATGCAGTATACAAGCACCTGTACAACTGCATAGACTAAGCCATACCAACAGAACTAAAACCTGCTCCTCAAGGATACACAAACCTGTTTGTTGGAAATCCTTTACAATAGGCTTCACAACAAAAGGAAGAAACTGTTGTCTAAGGGTAAAATGGAACAAATTCCAAATTGGAAAACTTCCCTCCTCAGCCTCAACAAGCAAATTAGATCACTAGTGAAAAAGTACAGCTGTGTACACTTACCATAAATGTAGATGTTCAAGTGTATTCACTGTTGCAGTCATCACATTTGGGTTATCTGCTTGCAGTAGCTCTCGGTTGGCCTGATTAACAAAGTCTTGGGTCCTGCGTCGATTGCTGTCCCTTCTTCCCAGATGTCAAGTGCCCCCCTAATGGGAAGCAACTAAATCTATAAATAAACAACTTTATACCTCCAACAAAAAAGCAAATACACCAAAAAAGCTTTTGAGCATAGTAAGGGGGCTGGAGGGAGGGTAACCAGGACTGCAACAGTGAATACACTCAAACATCTACATTTATGGTAAGTGTACACAACTGTACTACGTTCTTTGTGTTTCACTGTTGCAGTCATCACATTTGGGTAGATTCCCAAAGCTAAGGATGGGATGAGGAATTTAGATAGCATTAGGATCAGCTATAAGGCCCTGCAAGACTGCAGTGGCAAAGCCAGCTCTGGATTTAGAGAAAATTGGTAGATGGTAATGCTTGGTGAAAGTATGTACAGAACTCCAGGTAGCAGCTTCTAGGATATCCCTGGTAGGGACACTTCTGAGAAAGGCTGTAGAAGTAGATGCAGCCCTGGTTGAGTGGGGTCTGATCCCGTGTGGAATAGGTTTTCCATGATGCTTGTCGCAGAAATGAATGCAATGGCTTATCCTTTTGGAAATGGCTTGCTTTGAAATAGCCTTCCCCTCTGCCCCTGCAGCAAATGCCACCAGCAGTTGTTCAGATTTCCTTTGAGGTTTAGTCCTGTTCAAGTAGAATCTAAGTTGTCTGTGCACATCTAAGGAGTGCAGTATCCGTTCCACTTTGTTCTGTGGATTAGGAAAGAAGGTTGGCAAATGAATGGACTGATTAAGGGCCACACTGGATACCACCTTGGGCATGAAGGAGGGATTGGTCCTGAGGGACACCCTGTTCGCATGAAAAGTACTAAATGTAGATGTTCGAGTGTTCATCCTGCTGCAGTCATCACACTTGGGTTATCCTGTTGTCAGGCGGTCCCGCAGTCGGACGGATTTCCAAAGTCTTGGTCCGACGCCGGTTGCTGTCACTTCATCCCTGACGTCAGTGTGCCAGGGGTACATATATTGCAACTGACGTCATTTTCTTCAGTTTTCTTGCCCCAGATGTCAGGTGCCCCCAAAAAGGTGATCCAAATTAGTACCAAAAGGTGTGAACACTGTACAAACACAAAATCCCTTCAGCTATAAGCAAATACATCAGAAAGGCATAGCAAAGATTTAGCCATTAGATCAGAGGGGTTGGAGGGAGGGTAACCTGGACTGCAGCAGGGTGAACACGAACATCTACATTTATGGTAGGTACAAAACTGCACTATGTTCATCGTGTTACCCTGCCGCAGTCATCACACTTGGGTTGAGTCCCAAAGCTAAGGTAGGGTGGAGGCATCATAGAGGGTTAGTGGAGGCAATGAGGCCCTGCAGAACTGCAGTGGCAAAGCCTGCCCTGGACTTAGAGTAAAGAGGTAAGTGATAGTGTTAGGTGAAGGTGTGTACAGAACTCCAAGTTGCAGCTTCTAAAATTTCCTTGGTAGGAACCCCCCTGAGAAAGGCAGTAGAGGTAGCTGTTGCCCTGGTAGAGTGGGATCTAATGGTAGGAGGAACTGGTTTCCCATGATGGGTATAGCAGAATCGTATGCAATGGCCTATCCATTTAGAAATGGTTTGTTTGGATATGGCCCTCCCTTGAGAAGCTGTAGCATAGGAAACAAAGAGCTGGTCAGTTTTTCTGAAAGCCTTAGTTTTATCCAAGTAGTAACGAAGTTGCCTATGAATGTCCAAGGAATGCAGGAGTCTCTCACCTTTGTTCTGTGGATTGGTGAAGAAAGTGGGTAGGTGGATGGTTTGATTTAAAGCTACACTGGAAACCACCTTAGGCATGAAGGAAGGATTAGTTCGTAGAGAAACTCTGTCTTGATGGAAAATGAGGAAAGGTTCCACTGCCATAAGTGCCTGTAATTCTGAGACTCTCCTAGCAGAAGTTATTGCCAGGAGCAGGGCAGTCTTCCAGGATAGGAATTGAAGGTCTGCAGAAAAAGCTGGTTCAAAGGGAGGTAGCGTTAGTTTTTCCAGAACAAAGTTGAGGTCCCATGTTGGTGTAGGGGCTCTTCAAGGTGGTCTAATGTTTTTTTTGCCCCTCTGAGGAACTGCCTTAGAAGAGGATTAGAAAATAAAGGTGGATTAGTGTCGTAGTGAGCTGAAATAGCTGAAGCATGGATTTTAATAGAGGAGAAGGAAAGTCCTTTATGCAACATCTCAGCTAAATACTGCAGAATGTGAGGCATATGAGGCTGAGTTGTGTCTTGGCCTTTAGCTTGGTTCCAAGCACAAAACCTTTTCCATTTGTTCGAGTAAGCCTTCCTGGTGCTTGGCCTCCTGGCCTCTAGAATAACATCCAGTACTGCTTGTGAAAGAGGGGCTGGTGGGATGCTCAATTGATTTGCCATGCAGCCAGGTTTAAGGTTTTGATCTGGCTGTGTAGAATCTGCTTGTCTTGCTGCGTGAGTAAATGAGGAATTTGAGGCAATATCCATGGTGGGCTGTGAGCCATATTCTTCAGCGGGAACCAGTGCTGGCGTGGCCAGTCTGGGGCTATGAGAATCAGTCGAGGTTTCTCCTTTTTGACCTTCAAAAGAACCTTTGTGAGAAGAGGTAATGGAGGAAAGGCATATGCTGTCAGGTTTTTCCAGCTGAAGGAGAGAGCGTCCACCTTCCAAGCTTGATGGTGGAATGTCCTTGTACAAAATTTTGCCAGCTGGTAGTTTTGAGGACTGGCAAACAGGTCTATATTTGGTAGACCCCATCTCTGAGTTATCATTGTAAATATTTGTGGGTCTAGCTTCCACTCATGGGGATCTTTGATGTTTCTGCTTAGGTTGTCTGCCAATGTGTTTTTCTGTCCTGGCAGGAATTGAGCCTGTAACTGGACTTGGTAGGCCAGAGCTGTGTTCCATAAGATTATTGCTTGCCTGCAAAGAGGGTAGGAATGTGTGCCCCCTTGTTTATGTACCACATTACTGTGGTGTTGTCCATCTTTATTGCAAGTTGTCCTGGCTGCAGTAGATCCTTGAAGGCTGTCTGAGCTTTCTGTACAGCTAGCATCTCCTTTTGGTTTATGTGCAGTTTTCTTTGTTCTGCAGTCCATAGGCTTTGAATGCATTGCCCTGCCATGTGTGCCCCCCAGGCATAGTCTGAAGCATCTGTTGTGATAGTTTGCCTGGGTGGGGGCAAGATGAAAGGCTGACCCTTGTTGAGGTGACATGCCTGTGCCCACCATAGAAATTCCTGTTGAAGGCAGGGAATGAGAGATATCACTGTGTCCAAGCTGTGGCTGTGTTGAGACCATATGCTTTTTAGGTACCACTGTAATTTCCTCATATGCAGTTTTGCAAATGGTATTATCAGAATGCAAGATGCCATGAAGCCCAAAGCCTGCAGAATTTTTCTTGCAGTTAATTGGGTCTTTGTTGCCATTGTCTTGAAATATTGAGTCAGTTATAATTGCTTGTCTGGTGTAAGATAAGCCTTCTGGGCCGTTGTGTCCAAGCTGGCACCCAGGAATGTCATTTTTTGTGAGGGTACTAGTTTTGACTTATTTTCGTTTAATGTGTACCCCAGACAATTTAGTAGATGCTTCACAAAAGCTAGATGTTGTAAGAGAATGTCTTTTCTTTCTGCTTGGATGAGGCAGTCATCCAGATATGGATATATTTGAATTCCTCTTTGTCTGCAGTATGCAATTACTGGTGCCAGGCATTTTGTGAATACTCTGGGTGCAGTAGATAAGCCAAAGGGCAGTGCAGAGAACTGATAATGGGTTGAACCTGCAATGAAACGGAGGTATCTTCCGCAACTTTGTCTGATAGGGACATGCAGGTATGCCTCCTTGAGGTCCAACGTTACCAGCCATGCTTCCTTACCCAACATGGGAAGTAGCTGCTGTAGTGTTAGCATCTTGAATTTGGGAACTTGTAAGTGTTTAGAATTGAAAGGTCCAGAATTGGTCTCCAAGCATTTTCTTTCCTGGGTACTAGGAAGAGTCTTGAGTAAAATCCTTTGCCTTGCTCTTGAGTTGGTACCCTTTGAATGGCTCTCATGGCCATGAGAGCTGTAATTTGTTTTTGAGCCTCTGCCCTTTGATTTTGTGGCAGGTTTGGCATTCCTCTTTTTATTGGCAAGGTGTGAAAGTGGAATCTGTATCCTCATAAAATTATGTCTAGGACCCATTTGTCCTTTGTGACCATGTGCCAGTTGTCTGCAAATAGTGCTAGTTTTCCCCCCAAGGGGGCTGACAAAAGAGCTTTGTTTGGCCAGCTGAGGTGCAAGTCATTGAGTTTGCCTTCTGGTGGGTTGAGACCTGTCTTCTCCTCCCTTCTGGGTTGGAATGCCCCATTGGCGAGGCTTATACTGAGCTTGTGGTAGTCCTCTGCCCCTTGGGTGCCTGTATTTACCCCTCTGAGGCCTGTCAGTGGCTGGAAAGGACTAATTTTTTTGTTGGCCAGTTTCTGCTGAAGCGAGGGGGTTGTACTTGTAGAAAATCTTTGACTGTCTGCATTGATTTCGCCTTATCTTCCATTTTCTTTAAAACGTCTTCTGCTTTAACACCAAAAAGAACATCCTGCTGTACGGGAGAATCTAATAGTTTTGCTTTAACATGATCAGGCAGACTTTGTTCTTTTAACCAGGCATGCCTACGTATAACTGATCCAGTGACAGCTGCTCTGCAGGAGGCCTCTAAAGAATCAAACCCACATTGCAAGGTATGTTTGCCCACCTGCTCGGTGGCGTGCAACAAATCCTGTACTTCTTTCATTTCAGATTGTTGAGGTAAGGTGGTTATAACTGAGAGATCAGAAATTGCTGATACTTAAGCATATGAAATTGACAGTTCAGTGCTCTCATAACTAAAGTGGCTGAGGTGTAAACCTTTTACCCCCATCTGTCTAGTGCTCTTGAATCCCTTTCAGAAGGTACTGGATTTTTAGCCATGGAAGCCTTAGCCCCCTTGGGACCCTGGGAGATCGTCTCTGGGTCAGCTACTGGGCTTTTGTAAAGGAATTTGTGGGAATCAGGTACTCTGTAGTATCTGTCAGGCTTGGCCGGGGCAGGAGGTAGAGTGTCAGGGTTGAAACTGGATTCTAAGTAGACATCATCCACAATGTCCAAAACAGGAGGGATGGCTAGAGGTCTGTGTTGGGAGAGTAAAAGAAACTCTCTCAGCCTTTTCTTGGAATCAGAGTAATCCTGACCTTCCCAGTGAAAATGTTCCCTCATAGTGTGTAATGTTTCCCCAAAAGAGTAATCTTCTGGAGGGGAAGCTGAGGGAATAGATTCCTCAGCATCAGAATCTTCATAAGGAGAGAAGGAATAGGCTTGGTCCTCAGAGGAATCCGAAGAAATAGACAGTTGTTCAGAGGAAGCAGAATCTTCCTCTTGTCTAGGCCTTTTGTCAGGAGGAGGCTGTGAACCCCTGATAAGAGAAATCAAATCTTCAGCCATTTTGAGCATCTGTTTCTTAGGCATAGGGCCTTGAACAGGAGACTGAAGTGAAGCCTTTTTCGATTTAGAAGGAGTCTTCGACTTGGAAAACGCTTTGACTGTAAGAGTCGGTCTGAAAACGCTTTCAGAAACCGATGGCATTTCAGAAGTACCGACGTCCTTGGAAGGTAAATCGTCGGTAGGGCCTGAAGTAAAAGACTGCGTCGGCCTAGTACATTCCGACAAAATATCTGTAGCGGTCTCGGGTTCCGGAACCGCGGTAGTCAGAGGCTGCATCGGAGCCTCACTGATAACCGGAGACCGGATCAACTGAGGCCTCAGAATCGGGCTTAGGCCTGGGCTGTCGGTCCTTGTCCCTGCGCTTTTTGTGCACGCCGGTAGTCGGTAGCTCCGACGGCATGTTATAGTTAACTTTTCTACCAAAAAAGTGTCGTGCAAAATCAAATCGTCTTTTAATAGTACGTTTATTAAATCTAGCACAAAAACGACAAGAAATGACGTTGTGATCAGGGCCTAGGCAAGGTATGCAATAAGAATGAAAATCCTTATGAGGTATTTGCTTCCCACAAAAAATACAATTGTTAACTTTTTCTGACATCAGTCTGAGGCAAGAAAAGTTTCCCCAACGAGGTACTTAGCTTTACAGAAGACTTCGGTCTGAAATTCGAATTCGAAAATCTCAGGAGTCGGCCGACCGGCACTTGCGAACTGCTTCTGCTTCGGGCACCGCACGGCAAGAAAGACTGAAGAAAATGGTGTCGGTTGCAATTTATGTACCCCTGGCACACTGACATCAGGGATGAAGTGACAGCAACCGACATCGGACCAAGACTTTGGAAATTTGGCCGACTACGGGACCGCCTGACAACAGGATAACCCAAGTGTGATGACTGCAGCAGGGTAACACGATGAACATGATGATGAAATGCTCCACTGCCATAAGGGCCTGTAATTCAGATACCCTTCTTGCTGAAGTGATTGCTAAAAGGAAGGCTGTTTTCCAAGAAAGGAATTTTAAGTCTGCAGTAGCAGCTGGCTCGAAAGGAGGAAGGGTGAGTTTCTCCAATACAAAGTTAAGGTCCCAGGCTGGAGTTGGAGCTCTCCTGGGTGGTCGTAAATTTTTGGCCCCTCTGAAGAAATTACAGTTGTGTACACTTACCATAAATGTAGATGTTTGAGTGTATTCACTGTTGCAGTCATTACATTTGGGTAATCTGCTGGAAGGTTGCCCTCAGTCGGCCTGAATTCCAAAGTCTTGGGTCCTGCATCGGTTGCTGTCTTCTCTTCCATGATGTCAGGTCGTCAGGGGTATAAAACATGCAGCCGACATCATTTTCTTTAGTTTTTCTTGCCCCGATGTCAGGTGACCCCAAAGGGTAGCAATATAATATATATATATATATATATATATATATATTATATATGTAATATATATATATATATATATTATATATGTAATATATATATATGTTATTATATATATATATATATATATATATATATATACTATATATATCTATATATATTATATATATATATATATATATATATATATATATATATATATATATATATATACGTATATATATATATATATATATATATATATGCTATATATATATATATATATATATATATATATATATATATATATACTATATATCTACTATATACATATATATATATATATATATATATATATATCTATCTATATATACTGTCTATATATATATATATATATATATATATATATATATATATATATATATATATATTATAATATATATATATATATATATGTATATACATACATATGTCTATCTATATATATGTGTATATATCTATGTATATCTATCTATATCTATCTATATATCTATATCTAATAATATAATATATATGTCTACTATATATATATATATATATATATATATATATATATATATATATATATATTATATATATATATCTATATATATATATATATATATATATATACTATATATATATATATATATATAGATATATATATCTATATATATATATATATATATATATCTATATCTATCTATATCTATATATATATATCTATCTATATCTATATCTATATCTATCTATATCTATATATATATATATATATATATATATATATATATATATATATATATATATATATATACATGCATGAATATAAACATTACCTTCATCTACAAGCAAATACACCACACAGGTTGTAGAAGATAGAGAAGAAAAGAAAGATAAACTGTAGAATGACAGGGGGGTGGCGGGAGGGTAACCTGGACTGCAACAGTGAATACACTCGAACATCTACATTTATGGTAAGTGTACACAACTGTACTATGCTCTTCGTGTTTCACTGTTGCAGTCATTGCATTTCGGTAAATTCCCAAAGCTATGGTTGGGAGGCTGGAGCTAAATAGTATTAGGTGCGGCTATAAGGCCCTGCAGTACTGCAGTGGCAAAGCCTGCCCTGGACTTAAGAGTAGAGAGGCAAATGGTAATGATTTGTAAAGGTGTGAACAGAACTCCAAGTAGCAGCCTCTAGAATCTCTTTGGTTGGTACTCCTCTGAGAAAGACTGCTTAAGTAGCTGCAGCTCTGGTGGAATGGGACCTAATGCCCTTGGGCATAGGTTTACCATGGTGCAAGTAGCAGAAATGGATGCAGTGGCTTATCCACTTTGAAATTGTCTGCTCTGAGATAGCCTTTCCTTCTGATCCTGCAGCATATGACACTAGTAATTGCTCAGTTTTTCTTGGAGCTTTAGTCCTGCTCAAGTAGAATCTTAGCTGTCTGTGTACGTCCAAGGAATGCAGAATTCTCTCCCCTTTGTTCTGCGGATTTGGATAAAAAGTTGGCATGAATTGTTTGGTTAAGAGCCACACTGGAAACCACCTTAGGCATAAAAGTAGGATTTGTCCTCAGAGACACCCTGTCTGGGTAAAATATGATAAAAGGCTCTACAGCTATGAGGGCCTGTAGCTCTGAAACTCTTCTTGCTGAAGTAATTGCTAGTAGCAAGGCTGTCTTCCATGATAAGAACTTTATATGAGCGGCAGCAGCTGGTTCAAATGGAAGCAGGGTGCGCTTTTCCAACACATAATTGAGGTCCCATGCAGGTAAAGGTGATCTTCTAGGAGGCCTTAAATTTTTGGCTCCTCTAAGATACTGCTTTAGTATAGGATGAAAAAAGATTGGTGGCTCTGTATTATAATGAGCCGAAATGGCAGAGGCATGGATCTTGATTGATGAGAAAGACAGGCCTTTGTCAAGCATCTCAGTTAAGTATTGTAATATCTGAGGAATATGAGGTTCTGCTGCATCAGTTCCTTGTGCTTGATTCCAAGTACAGAATCTCTTCCATTTGTCAGCATAAGATTTTCTAGTACTATGCCTTCTGGCTTCCAAAATGACATCCATCACAGCTTTATTGAGAGGTGTCGTTTGTATGATTACATGATTAGCCATGCTGCCAGGTTCAGGGTCCGTAGTTGATTGTGCAGGATCTGATTGTTTTGCTGGGACAGCAGTTGTGTTCTTTGAGGCAAGGTCCAAGCTGGGAATTGAGACAAGTTCCTTAGGAGTGGGTACCAGTATTGGTGGTGCCAGTCCGGAGCAATTAATATCATCTTTGGCTTCTCTTGTCTGACTTTTAGGAGGATCTTGGGTAGAAGAGGCAGAGGAGGAAAGGCGTAAACTGATAGGTTTTTCCAACTGAAGGATAGGGTGTCCACTTTCCATGCTCGTCTGTGATAAGTCCTTGTGCAGAATGTTTTCAATTGATAATTTTTCAGGAGAGGCAAATAGATCTATGTCTGGGCTCCCCTATTTCTCTGTTATCATGTTGAAGACTTGTGGATTTAGTTTCCACTCATGAGGATCCATAAGGCTTCTGCTTAAATCGTCTGCCAGAGTGTTTTGTTTTCCTGGCAGGAATTGAGCTTGAAGACGTATTTGGTAAGTCAAAGCTGTGTCCCACAGTGCCATGGCTAATCTGCAAAGGGGGTATATGAGTGTGTGCCCCCTTACTTGTTTATATACTACATGACTGTAGTGTTGTCAGTCTTTATCAGTAGTTGTCCTGAATGAAGTAAGTCCTTGAAGGCTGTTAGGGCATTTTGAACAGCTAGCATCTCTTTCTGGTTGATATGTAGATGCATTTGTTTTGGTGCCCATATGCCCTGAATGCATCTTCCTGCCATGTGGGCCCCCAAGGCATAATCTGATGCATCTGTTGTTAAGGTTTGGCTGGCAGGGGGTAGAGTGAAGGGCCGTCCCATGTTTTGGTGACAGGCCTTTGCCCACCACAGAAACTCCTGTTGCAGGCAGAGAATGAGAGGAATCTTTGTTTCCAGACTGTGTGAATGTTGACTCCATAAACTTTTTAGGTACCATTGAAGTTTCCTCATATGCAGTCTTGCATATGGAATTAGTAGGATGCAGGATGCCAGGATGCCATGAAGCCCAGAGCCTGCAGAATTTGTCTTGTAGAAGACTGGGTTTTTGTTGCCATCAGTTTGAAGTAAGCTTGTTGCCATCAGTTTGAAGTAAGCAGTCAGTTGCCTTTGTTTGTCTGGCGTGAGGTAAGCCATCTGGGCAGTTGTATTCAAGCTTGCACCTAGGAATGTTATCTTTTGAGAGGGTACCAGTTGTGATTTCTTTTCGTTTATTGTGTACCCTAGGCATGTTAGAAGCCTTTTCACAAACGCCAGATGTCATAGAAGAGTGTCCTTGTTCTCTGCTTGAATGCGACAGTCGTCCAAGTAAGGATATATTTGTATACTTCTTTGTCTGCAAAATGCAATTACTGGTGCCAGGCACTTTGTAAAGACCCTGGGCACAGTAGATAAGCCAAAGGGCAGTGCAGAGAATTGGTAAAGCATTAAGCCAGCCTTGAATCTGAGGTATCTTCTGCACGACTGTCTAATTGGGACATGCAGGTATGCCTCTTTTAGATCTAAATTCACCAGCCAAGCATTCTTGTCCAGCATGGGGAGAAGCTGCTGCAAAGTGAGCATTTTGAATTTTGGAATGTCCAGGTATGTGTTCAAAACTGATAAATCCAGTACTGGCCACCAGGCCTTGTCCTTTCTGGGTACCAAGAACAGTCTTGAGTAAAAACCTTGTCCTTTTTCCTCTTCTGGAACTGTCTGAATGGCCCCCATATCCATGAGGGACGTAACCTGTTTCTGTGCCTCTGCCCATTCATTGTTTGGCAGATATGGCCAACCATTTGCCACTGGCAGAGTTTGGAAATGGAATCTGTATCCCTGTGATATGATGTTTAGTACCCACGTGTCCTGGGCTATTAACTGCCAATTTTGAGCTAAAAGTTCTAATTTTCCCCCTATGGGTGCTGCCAAAAGGCAAGTGCTTGGTGTAGGCAGACGGAAGTCATTGGGATTGCTTTCTGTAGGTTTGTGCTTTATCTCCTCCAGATTTGGAGGTGGAAGTGCCCCATTGCTTTGACCTGTATGAATCTTGCGCCTGATATCTGGAACCCTTAGGGCGTCTGGATTTGCCCCTTTGAGCTCTGTCTGACACAGGAAAGGACCAATTTTTTGTAGGCCAGTGTCTACTGAATCTTGGTGGCTGCACCTGTAAGAAGTCTTTAACAGTTTGCATAGACTTAGCTTTGTCTTCCATTTTCTTTAAAACCTCTTCTGCCTTAATACCAAACAGAGAATCATGCTGTAAAGGTGCATCTAGCAATTTAGCTTTAACATGGTCAGGCAAATTTTGTTCCTTTAACCAGGCATGCCTCCTAATCACAGATCCAGTAACTGTGGCCCTGCAGAAGGCCTTTAAAGAATCAAAACCACATTGCAAAGTATGCTTTCCAACTTGTTCAGCTGCATGTAATAATTCCTGCAATTCTATTTTCTGCACATTCTGAAATCAACATCATTTTCTGTTTCAGCAATCCCATAACATGTTGTTGGTACTTAAGCATATGAAATTGACAGTTTAAGGCCTTGATTGCCAAGGTTGCAGATGGAGTAACCTTTTTTCCCCATCTGTCCAGTGCCCTTGAATCCCTGTCAGAGGGGGTAGGGTTTTTTGCTGTTGAGGCCTTAACTCCCTTTGGACCCTGGGAAATAGTTTCAGGATCAGCAGCAGGGTTTCTAAATAAAAATGTGAGTCAGGGGCCCTGTAATATCTGTCAAGCTTACTGGGAGCCAGAGGGTAAGGAGTCAATGGTCAAGTTAGACTCCGAAAATCATCCACAATGTCTAAAACAGGTGTAATGGCTAAAGGCTTGAGCTGAGGGAGAAGAAGGAAATCCCTGAGCCTCTTTTTTGATTCTGAGAAGTCTTGACTCTCCCAGTGAAAATGCTCCCTCAAATTATGCAAGGTTTCTCCAAATGAATAATCCTCAGGAGGAGATGCAGATGGAATAGACTCCTCAGCATCAGAATCCTCATAGGGAGGTATAGATAATTCCTGATCAGAAGAGGAATCAGAAGAAATAGAAACCTGATCTGAAGATTCATAATCAGTGTCTTGCCTAGGCCTCTTATCTGGAGGGAGATGGGTACCCCTGATCAAGGTAATAAGGTCTTCAGTCATTTTGTTAATCTGTTTTTTAGGCATGGAGGCCTGTGCACGTGGCTCATGCGTTTTTTAGTTTTAGAAGTTGATTTTATCTTTGGTTTTGCAGCTGTCGTCGGTTTGATGTACAAATGTTGAGGTCTGACTACACCCTCAGAAGCCGGTGCCTGCTCAGCGGCTCTGGACCCATCCGAGGGAGATACATCCGTCGGTTCAATGTATCTTGCAGCATGCCGAACACCACATGGGTGTCGGTGGAGGCCTGCAGCTCGAAGGTAGCGGGTATCAGGGGCTGCAAAGGTGCCTCACTGAGTACTGGCGACTGGCTTAGGAGAAAGCTTTGTAGTCGGTTTTGGATCTCGACTGCCTTTCTCTGTCCTTTTCTTTGCATTTTTTATGTACTCCGGTTGTCGGATTGCTATCCAACGACATTTCTGGGTAGTTAAATCTGTTTCCAAAATACTTTGATGCAAAAATATACCCACGCTTGATAGTGCGTTGGTTAAATCTAGCACAAAACCAACAGCCAGGCACGTTGTGATCAAGGCCTAGGCAAGGAATACAGTATAAATGGAAATCCTTATGAGGTATTTGCTTCCCACAAGTAATACAATTATTAACTTTTTCTGACATCGGTAAAAAGCAAAAAAAAACATTTCCCCAACGGGGTACTTAGCTTTAGTGAAGACTTCGGTTCTGGAAATCAAACTTGAATATTTAAGTAGTCGGCCGACCAGCACTTGCGAAATGCTTCTGCTTCGGGCACCACACAGCAAGAAAGACTAAAGAAAATGGCATCGGCTGCATGTTTTATACCCCTGACGACCTGACGTCATGGAAGAGAAGACATCAACTGACGCAGGACACAAGACTTTGGAATTCAGGCCGACTGAGTGGAACCTGCCAGCAGATTACCCAAATGTAATTACTGCAACAGTGAAACACGAAGAACATCTGCTTGAGCAGTGGATGAGAGAAGAGGGGAAGTTCTTTGTTATAATGAGCTGAAATGGCCGCGGCGTGAATTTTGATGGAGGAGAAAGACAGGCCCTTGTGAAGCATCTCAGTTAAGTATTGTAAAATCTGAGGTAAATTGGGCACTGATGTGCTCATCCCTTGAGACTGGTTCCAGGCACAGAATATTTTCCATTTTTCAGCATAAGATTTTCTAGTACTAGGCCTCCTTGCCTCTAAAATGATATCCATCACTGGTCTACTGAGGGATGGTAAAGGAGAGATTAGGTAATTAGCCATGCTGCTAGGTCAGGGTTTGAAGCTGAGGGCGCAGATTCTGGTTCTCCTGCTGAGACAATAGGGAAGGAGTCTGAGGCAGGTGCCACGGGGCCAAAAGTGACACACTGCGCAAGAGGGGGTACCAGTCTTGGTGTGGCCAGTCTGATGCAAACAAAATTGTCCTTGGTTTGTCTGGTTTGATCTTTAGTAGTACTTTGGAGAGCAGAGGCAGAGGAGGAAAGGCATAAACTGATATTTTTTTCCAGCTGAAGGACAGAGCATTCACTTTCCAAGCTTGTTTGTGGGGAGTCCTTGTGCAAAATTTGTCCAAATGATAATTCTGGGGGGAGACAAACAGGTCTATATCTGGGCTCCCCCATTTGCTTGTCAACATGTTGAAAATCCTGGGTTCCAGTTTCCACTCATGTGGGTCCATGAGGTTTCTGCTTAGTTCGTCTGCCAGTGTGTTTAGTTTTCCTGGCAAGAATTGTGCTTGTAGATGTACTTGGTAGCTCAGGGCTGTGTTCCACAATGCCATAGCTAGTCTGCAGAGGGGGTAAGAATGTGTACCCCCCTGCTTGTTTATGTACCACATAACAGTGGTGTTGTCTGTCTTTACCATTAATTGTCCCGGAAGAATGTGGTCCTTGAAGGCTGTCAGAGCATTCTGTACAGCTAACATTTCTTTTTGATTGATATGCAGGTGCATTTGACTTGTGTTCCATTTGCCCTGAATGCACTTCCCTGCCAGGTGAGCCCCCCATGCATAGTCTGATGCATCTGTTAGGGTTTGGGCGGCAGGGGGTATTGTGAATGGTAGTAACTCTAGGTGTAGGCAAGGTATGATAGGAATCATTGCTTCTAGATCCTGAGAATGTTCATACCATAGGCTTTTTAGATACCATTGTAGTTTCCTCATATGCAGTCCTGCATAAAGAATTAGAAGAATGTAGGAGGCCATGAACCCTAAGGCTTGTAGTATTTGCCTTGCAGATAGCAGGGTTTTTGTGGCCACTTGTGTGAAGTAGGTTGTCAAATGAATTTGTTTCTCTGGCGTGAGGAAAGCCACCTGGGAAGTTGTATTCAAGCTTGCTCCCAGGAATATAATTTGTTGACAGGGTACCAGGTGTGATTTCTTTTTTGTTTATGGTGTACCCCAGATAAGTTAGCACCCTTTGTACAAAGGCCAGATGATTCAAAAGTATGTCCTGGCTTTCTGTCTGAATTAGACAATCGTCCAGGTATGGGTATATTTGAATATTTCTTTGCCTGCAAAATGCAATGACTGGAGCTAGGTACTCTGTGAATACCCTGGGCGCAGTAGATAAGCCAAAGGGCAGTGCAGAGAACTGATAATGTGTGTAGCCTGCTTTGAAGCGTAGGTATCTTCTGCAAGATTCCCTGATTGGGATGTTCGGGTATGCTTCCTTTAAATCTAGTGTTGCCAACCAGGTGTCTTTGCCTAGTATAGGGAGCAGCTGAAGAGTCAGCATCTTGAATTTTGGAATCACCAAAAAGGTGTTTAGAGAAGACAGGTCCAGGATAGGACACCATGAATCGTCTTTTCTGGGTACCAGGAAAAGTCTTGAGTAGAAACCTTGTCCCTTTTCCTCTTCTGGTACCAACTGAATAGCCCCCATGCTTAAGAGAGAAAATACTTGCTTTTGGGCCTCTGCCCACTGATTTGGAGGTATATCTGGCCACCCGCTTGGTGTTGGTAATGTGTGTAAGTGAAATCTGTATCCCTGGGACACTATATTTAAAACCCATTTGTCCTGGGTAATGAGTTCCTAGTTCTTTGCATGAAGAGCAATCTTTCCCCCCAAAGGGGCAGTCAGTTCAGAAATGATTGGAAGTTTAAAAAAGAAGTCCTTGAGACAGTTTACTATAGGGGGAGCTTTATTACTCCCAGATATGGAAGTGGAGGCCTCCCACTGCTTAGTCCTGTGCGTACCCTGAGACTGAAGTCTGGGAGCTCTGCTGGATCTGGGTTTGGACTGAGATGGTCTGGAAGAGGCAGGAAAGGACAAATTCTTGGAAGGCCAATGCCTACTAAACCTTAGAGTGTTGTACTTGTAAAAAATCTTTAACAGTTTGCATAGATTTAGCTTTTTCCTTCCTCTTTTTAAGAACTTCTTCTGCCTTGTTGCCAAACAGGCGGTCCTGGTTTAAGGGAGCATCCAGAAATTTCGCTTTAACATGATCTGGCAAGGATTGCTCCTTAAGCCAAGCATGCCTTCTAAGTACAGACCCAGTTACAGCAGCCTTGCAGGATGCCTCTAGTGAATCAAAACCACATTGCAAAGTATGTTTTCCAACCTGTTCAGCTGAATGCAGTAAATCTTGTAAATTCTTATTTTCAGCACAATCAGGAATCAACATAATTTTCTGTTTAAGCAAACCAGTAACATGCTGCTGATACTTTAACATATGAAACTGGCAGTTTTAAGGCCCTAATGGCCACAGTTGCATAAATGTATACCTTCCTATCCCATCTATCCAGGATTCTTTATCAGAGGGGGTAGGATTTTTGGCAGTAGTAGCTTTAATGCCCTTGGGTCCCTGTGAAATGGTCTCAGGATCCGCAGTAGGATTTTTTTAAAAGGAACTTGTGAGAGTCAGGGACCCTGTAATATATATCAGGTTTTCTGGGAGCAGGAGGTAGAGAGTCAGGGGCCAAGCTAGATTCCGAAAAGGCATCATCAGACAATGTCTAGTACAGGAGGTATGGCTAAAGGCCTGTGCTGGGGCAGAAGTAAGAAATCCCTAAGCCTCTTTTTAGAATCAGAGAAATCCTGACTTTCCCAATGAAAATGCTGCCTGAGAGTATGCAAGGTTTCACCAAAAGATAAATCCTCTGGGCGGGGGGGAAGCAGAGGGAATAGAGTCCTCAGCATCAGAATCCTCATAGGTAGATAAGGGTAAATCCTGGTCATCAGAGGAAACAGAAAATTCAGAATCCTGGTCAGAAGTATCATAAGCAAACTCAGTCCTAGGTCTCTTACAGGGGGAAGGTTGGCTTTCCCTGATTAAAGTAATAAGGTCTTCAGCCATTCTTATCATTTGTTTTTTAGACATAAAGGCCTGACCATGTGGTCTGGGCATCAGTTTTCTAGGCATGGTTTGAGTTTTAGGCCTTGAAGAAGAAGATGGCGTTGGTTTAAAATGCAAGTCAGTAGGCCTGAATACACCCTCAGAAGACGGTGCCTGCACAGTGGCTCCGGACCCATCCGAGGTAGAGACATCCGCAGGTTCCACAGTTGAAGCATCTCGCGGCATACCGGACTCTGAATGGATCTCAGTAGAGGCTTGCAAATCTGAAGTAGCAGGTATCAGGGGCTGCAAAAGGGCCTCACTGAGTACCGGCGAATTGGCAACTGGCTTAGAAGCGTCGTCGGCAGCTTTGGACCTAGGCGGCCTGTCTCTGTCTTTATCTTTGCATTTCTCC
This sequence comes from Protopterus annectens, assembly GCF_019279795.1. Lineage (NCBI taxonomy): Eukaryota > Metazoa > Chordata > Ceratodontiformes > Protopteridae > Protopterus > Protopterus annectens. The sequence continues at coordinate 477,951,784 of NC_056728.1, forward strand.
AGAATGTCGGTAGTTGGATGGCTTACCGAAGACATATCAGGATAATTGAACTGAGCACCAAAATATTTAGAAGCGAAAATATACAGACGACAAATAGTTCATAGTTTAAATAAGGCACAAACCGACAGCGCGGTACGACGTGGTCAGGGCCTAGGCAAGGAATACAGTACGAATGGAAATCTTTATGAGGTATTTGCTTTCCACAAGTAATGCAATTATTTACTTTTACTGACATAGGTTTAGAGCAAGAAGAAGTTTTCCCAACAGGGTACTTAGCTTTTAGTTGAAGACTTCGGTTTTGAAACTTGAAAATGAAAATTTCAGGAGCTGGACGACTGCCACTTGCGAACTGCTTCTGCTTCGGGCACCGCACGGCAAGAAAGACTGATGTAATGGAGTCAGCTGCATGTTTTATACCCCTGACGACCTGACGTCATGGAAGAAGGGACAGCAACCGACGCAGGACCCAAGACTTTGTTAATCAGGCCGACTAAGAGCTACTGCAAGCAGATAACCCAAATATGATGACTGCAGCAGTGAAACACTAAGAATATCCTCCAAAGCAAATTATGAATTGAAATTTGCCTCCAAAACAAAGGGAAACCACAAAGCCTTCTTCAGTTACATCAGGAACCTCCATGGCAAAGCCCAGGTTTGTTCCGAATTAGTACTTAACAGTATTACTTACACTGATCCTGTTGACTTAGCCAACCTGCCAGTAGATAGGTTCAGAGGAAACATCACCCCCAGCCCCTCAAAGACCGTTTTGATATCCCCGATACTTGTCCTGAACCTCAAATCTCTGTAGATCAAGATTTAAAGACCCTATCCAAGGCAAAGAAAAAGAAGTTATGTCTTACCATAATGTTCCATCTGTGTTGTTGATCTTCATTCATTCATTACTGATGGGTTATCAGTTCCATCCTCGGAACCGAGCCGGCCAATATCAAGCTCGCGTCTGCCAAAAACTCTCAAGCTAAGGTCCTACCCAGAATGCTCTGCTCCCTGTTACCTCAGATTGAGTTTGCAAGTTGACAGATAAAAATAGAGACTACCTCTGGTCATAAGACCTACAGTAAAGGAGTACATGAGATCAACCAGGAACCTCCGGAAGGGGGACGGAGGGTGGGAAGTAATGAATGAACAAAGATCAGCAACATAGATGGAACATTATGGTGAGACAAAACTTCTTTATCTGATGTTGTTAATCTTCGTTCATTCCTTACTGATGGGACAGAGCCACTAGCTACCTGTATCTCTGGGTGGCCCTTACGGAAGGACATTCCTGAGTATCAAAGAACCAAAGGAAGCAATACCTCTGGAGGCCAAGTCCAATTTGTAATAAAGAATAAAGGTATGAGGCTTGGTCCAAGTTGCAGCTGAGCAAATATCATTGAGGGAAGCCTTAGCATGGAAAGCTGCTGAAGTTACCATAGATCTTGTAGAATGTGCTTTCACTCTGTGAGGTAAGGTGAGATTGTTTTTGTTGTAGATAAAGGTAATACAATTTCTCAGCCATGAAGCCAATGTAACGTTTGGTACAGGATGACCTCGTCTAGGTCCAGAAAAAGCCAGAAACAGTTGGTCTGATTTACGGGTAGATTTTGTTCTGTCCAGATAAAATCGTATTTGCCTATGAACATCCAAGGAGTGCAGGCAATAGTCTCCCTTGTTAGAATGGTTAGGAAAGAACACTGGAAGGTCAACAGATTGGTTGATAGACCGCTCTGACACCACCTTTGGTAAAAAGGATGAATTAGTTCTCAGTGATACCCTATCCTTATGGAAGATAAGATAGGGAGATTTGATGTATAAGGCTTGAAGTTCTGACAAGTGTCTGGCCGATGGTGATTGCAATCAGAAACAAAGTTTTCCAAGAGAGGTATTTTACATCACATGAAGACGCAGGTTCAAAGGGGGGAGCTGTCAGAGCTTGCAGAGCCAATGCCAAATTCCAAGGTTGTACTGGTTCTCTAAAGGGAGGTTTTAGGTGGATAACCCCTTTCAAGAAAGTTTTACAGTCTGTGTGACATAAGTGAAGAATCTTGAAAACTAATATGGAAATTTGAGATGGCAGCTAAATGCACACGAATAGTAGAGTCAGACATCCCAGAGTGGAAATGATGTGATAAGTAATCCAGTATCACTGAGACTGGGACTGACAAGGGGTCTAATTGCTTATTCGCTGCCCACAGAGAGAACCTTTTCCATTTTTTTAAGATAGATTAGTCTGGTGGACGACTTATGAGATGCAATAAGAATATTGTGCACAGACAAGAGGTTTTCAAGCCTGGCAATCATATGAAGTGGAGAAACCAAGCTGTCAGCTTCAGGTATGTTAGATTGGGGTGGAATCAGACCCTGCGGATGGGAGATCAATGTTGGGGATGGATTGAGGATCCACGGTTGATCTAGCAGGTGAGGCCAGAGGAAGGGAAACCAGACTTGTCAAGGCCAATATGGAGCAATGAGGATCACTTTGCTCTTCAACTGTCATGCCTTCTTCAGAAATTGGGAGATGATGGAAAGAGGAGGATAAGCATAAAGTAGACCTGAGGGCTAAGCGTGGACTAGAGCGTCTCTCAGTGACTGTCCCAGAGGGGGGATTAGGGCAAAATAGTTGCTGCACTTGTAGTTGGTTGGGGAGGCAAATAGATCGCTGCAAGGCTGGTCCCAGCGGTTGAAGATTTTTGCTGCTATCAAAGGATTGAGGGACCACTCGTTAGGCTGTGGAATGCACCTGCTCAATTTGTCCACTATCACGCTGGAGCTCCCAGGAATGTGCGTTGCAATTAGAAAGTGGTTGTAAGCCATCACCCATTGCCATATTCTAAAGGCCTCTCGTTATAACAGGTAGGATCTGGTGCCCCTTGTTTGTTGATGTACCAGACCACTGACAAGTTGTCTGATTGGATCTCAACAGTCCCTGACAGAAGGCTGGAATGAAATGCTTGCAATGCTAGAAGCACCGCCCTCAGTTCCAGGACACTGATATGCAAAAGGGCCTCTGTCTCCAACCCTCCAACCAGGTGCCTTGGACCGACTTTCCCTGACATAGCCCCCACCCCATCAGCGAGGTGTCCGTGGTCACTGTGGCTATCGGTTGAGGGGGCGAGACCATCGTTGGGGATTTTGAGACGTCCACCAGAGTAAATCTTGCTTGCATCTCTGAGTTACACTTATCTGAAAGGACAAAGGATGTTGTAGGGGGTACCAGTGAGAAGTAGCAACTGAAGGAGCCTCATGTAGAATCTGGCTAGAGGTACAATGGTAATCAAGTCTGCCATTGACCCCAAGAGCTGGAGTATAGATCGAGCGGGAGATTTGTGGTGAAAGAGCAGCGGATGAACTTGTTGACTTACTCTCTGAAGCCTGTGTTCTGGAAGGGATGCTCTGCAATTTCTCATGTCCAACAGTATCCCTATAAATTCCAAAGACTGAGTTGGGGTCATGTTGGATTTCTCCCAGTTGATACCGATTCCCAGGCTTTGAGCTGTTAAGAGAGTATACTGCAGGACTTCTTACAGTAGACGCTTGGTGGGGGCGGTGAGGAGCCAGTCATCTAGATATGGAAACACCTGGAATCCTAGAAGTCGCAAGTGAGCGATAACCACTGCCATGCATTTTCTGAACACTCTCGGGGCTGTAGAGAGACCGAAGGACAGGGCTCAAAACTGGTAGTGACTGGCTCCTATGTAGAAGCAGAGGTATCTTCTTGAGTGTTTGTCCATTTTTATCTGGTAATACACATCTTGAAGATCTGCAGAGCACATCCAATCGTCTTCTTCCAGAAGAGGAAGGATAGATTGAACCGTGACCATCCGGAATTTCTCTGTTTTTACAAATTTGTTCAGTTTACTGAGAACCAGAATTGGACTCCAGTCCCGTCTTTTTGATTTAGAAAAGCCTAACGCTTGCACACTTTGTAAATGCTTTACAAAAAAGTATATCATGTCACAAACACAAGTATGTAAAAGATGTACAAGATCCCATCTGGTCTGGGGGGACCTTATGGATGACTCTTTTTGTAGCAGCTTTTGGATTTCGTGTGCTGCTGCTTCCCTTTGACTGGGTGGAACATTGGGTAATACTCTGGATGAGATTGGACAAAGATGGAAGGGGATGCAATGGCCTCTGTATATTATTATCTGTTGTACCCAAGGGTCAGTTGCTATATTTTGCCAGGCAGTGGAGTACAAGTAAAAATGACCCCCGACCGCTTCCAGAGCTGAGCAGTCAGGCAACGCTTCAGGAGCACTGATAGGATTGGCCAGAGAAGGAATCTCTGGAACCCCGGTTTCGTGGACCTCCTCTGCCCCGAAGGGGTGTCTTCCATTGGAGTTTCCCCCTCTGCCTCTAGGGGAGAACTCTGCACGTGCATTCCAGAAAGAACCCTGTGATTTCCTGCGCCACATCTTCCCACTACTCTGATTTCTGGAGTGGAATTGCTGAGGAGTGGAGTGTGACACCAATGGCAGACAGGGTCTTGCCATCTTGTTCGCACCTTGCCAGCGTATCTTCCACTTTAGGGCCAAACAAAGAAGTGGCCTCTATGGGGGCGTTCATGAAGGAAGCCTTAAAGGTGTCCGCAAAGTAGCATCCAGTCATGTTGTCTGGTGACTATACCCGTGCCTGCTGCTGTAGCCGCCCCTTCTGTTGCGTGAGAAGTAAGACGCATAGAAGAGTTGGAAATGGACTCTAGGGTGGCTGAGAAGTCACATTGTCATGGACCTCGACAGAAACAGCTCCTGCCAAGGTTTCAGAGAGCAGGTTGATAAGACTCCTCTGAAGCCTGGTAAAGTGTGCCAAATACTTCAAAGACCTTACGGCGAAGGTTGATGAAGCAAACACATGCTTCCCTAATCTGTCAATCGCCTGGGACTCCTTGCTGGGTGGATGGACAGTGTCTCTCTTCTGCCAAATCCTTCTTAGTTGCAGCCGCCACCACCATAGCATCTACTGGAAGACCTTGTGACCAATGTGGGTGCTCAGCTGGGGACGATAATATTTTATCTGGTCTCCTTGGTATCGCTTCCAGGGAGCCTTCCATATGCGCTGGATGAACTCATCGGCAGGTGGGGTGACCCAGGAGGTAGGGGGCTGGACAGGAAAAGCCTGCAGGAATACAGATTCCTCAGAGGAAGGATTAGAGGACTTCATCACCCCTCTGTCTAAGGATCTCGAGGATGTCACCAAACAACAACTCATCAGAGGGTGACCGTGGGGACCCTTCCCAGTCATCAAAATCCGTATCTTCAGTCAATGACTCCTCAGTAAAGTCCATGTAGTTCCTCTTGCATGACACATCACGGGTTACTTCCTCAGTGGGAGGTTCTGGCGAAGACTGCAAACCTGGGGTCTCCTGAGGAGGAAGTCTCTTGTGCCCCGGTGTCCGGTGGTTGAGGCTTGTGACAGCTGCGGCACAGAGGCAGGAGAGGACTCCGACATGTGGGATTTGCCAGTATAGGCAAGCGCCCTCTCCATGGCCTGGAAGGGATGGCCCACCCAAGAAGGGATGGGGGCCTGGAACAGAGCACGACAACCTCGGAACTGGGGTCACACCCCACCTCGAAAAGCCCACCCCCAGACCAGGAGTCTCAAGAGGACCGTGAACCATGTGAGAGAGAGGATCCCTGGAGGGTGCCATAGAAAAAAATTGTCCTGGAGGCAGGAATGCCCTCCCCCACGGCACAGCCACTGGCCTGAGAAGAGCTCGATGCCCACTACACAGAGGGCCACAAGGACGACTCTGGTTCCAAATTGAGATCCACTATTGGAGTTGGAGGAAGGGAAGCTGCTGTCGGAGTAATAGACTTCAAAACTTGAATAGAAGTTGCAGGAGGAGTGTACGTTGGGGTTTGAGGAGATATACGTTCACCTGAATGAGGGAATGTGGACTTCGACGGTTTTGACAAACCTCTGGCCACAAGCAACTTGTCAACAAGCTATAACACATCTTCAGAGAGACTCTTGGTTGACCTCATGGAGAAAGCTGATGGCGATTCTGGTCTTTCTAGAAAAGGACTATATTGACTGCCAGCAAATGGATCCAGTGAAGGAGAATATTTGGTCCTTGCTAATTCAATAGGTGCAGAGCCAGAAACGAGGATGTCTGCACCGAAGAAAATGTTGTGGAAGTAGTCTGCGCCGACTACGTCAGCGCCACAGTAGTTGAGGGTGTCTGCACCGTAAAGGCAAAAGTCTGCCCCGAAGGGTACGGTGCCATTGAGGAAAGTGTCTGCAATGGTAATAAAGATGGTGCTGAGAAGGACTGCATCGAAGCACATGTCGGTGCCGGAAAATTACCTCAAGGTACGAAAAGAGGACAATAAAGGGAAAAGATTAAAGGGAGAGAGTCTAAAGTATAAGATGGGGTAGGAAAATATTAGTATAAATGATTGAGAATATTTAAAGTAAGAACAATGTATAAAACTTTAAAAAATTAAACACTTAACTGAGAGAGTGGCTTGACACGGCTGTACAGCAACGCGGCAAACAAGATCTGAGGTAACAGGGAGAAGAGCATTCTGGATAGGACCTTGGCTCGAGAGTTTTTGGCTGATGCGAGCTTGATATTGGCCGGCTCGGTTCCAAGGACAGAACCAATAACCCATCAGTAAGGAATGAACGAAGAATAACAACATCAGATCACAGCTTCCATGGGACCTGATAGTACCCAAGCTGTATTCTGCACCATCTCCAGCAAGAACTGGTTTCGCCATTAAGTGCCCTATTCAACCACAGCCTAAATACAGGCTTCATTCCAGCAGAATGGAGAACTGCCACTGTCATCCCCTTGCACAAAGTTGATGCCACTACTGACCCTGGAAACTATTGCCCCATTAGCTTGACAAGTCTGATAAGTAAAGCCATGGAGTGTATTATTATGGATCTCATAAACAAGGACATAGGCAATCTCCAAGTGCTTGACCGCACCCAGTCAGGATTCTTCAAGGATAGATCTTGCCTGCTGAACCTGGGTGACTTCTTTGAGACTGTCACCAAGGCCTTGGATGAGGGAAATTCAGTACATACAGCTTACCGTGACTTGGTCAAGGCCTTTGACACAATCCCCTAACTCGGGCATCATCGAAAAGCTAAAACAACTTGGCATAAATCCCTACCTCATCAGGTGGGTGGTCAACTGGCTCACCGACAGGATCCTCAAGGTCAAAATAGACACCTCCACCACTTGACAGCAGACCGGTCACTACTGGAGTTGCCCAGGGATCTGTCCTGGGACCCCTATTGTTTGGCATCTATTTCTCAGAGATCCAGGCAAAGACAAAAGGCCTGTGGCTGATCAAGTCTGCAGAAGACTGTAAGGTGGGTGCTGTCACTGACTCCCCAAATGATGTTAACATACTGCAAAAGGGTCTCACAGCAACTAATAACGGATGCCAAAGTCATGGCCTTAAGGTAAACACACAAAAATGTATCATCATACCATTTGGCAGAAACACGGCCTCTACTGATTACCACATTATAGGCAACCCCCTAAACACACAACCTGTGGTGAGAGACCTGGGTACTCCGGTTGATAATCTCACGTTTAACCATCATGTAGCAGCAGTGGTCAGAAAAGCCTTTTACTTGGTTCATCTCATAAGTAAAGGGATTGCATCAAAAAAAAGGAGGCTATTACCTCTCTATACTCCTCCCTCATTAGAACAATAATTGAGTATAACGCTCCGTTTGGTGTGTACTTCTCCAAACTTCTGCACCAACTGGAAAGGCCACAGAAATACCTCACAAAGAGAATCCATGGCCTCCAACACCTGTCCTATGTGGACAGGCTCGAATTACTATCACTCTACTCAGTATTGTACAGATTGCTCAGAGGTAATCTGTGTCTCGCCTACAAGTCAATCTCGGACCCTGCCCTACTAGAGATGCTCCATATCCTTAAGTCTAACACCTCACGCATTACCCACTTGAAAGGCCTGAATCTAATGTGACATCAACAAAACCTGCTAGAGAGACAGTTTGTCTCCAATAGGCTGTTCCATATCTGGAATAGACTTCTCATACACGTCAGAGTACCTCGCTGACCCTCTTCAAGTGCAACCAAATTTGTACCAGTGGTTCCACCTGTGTCCATCACTGGCAGGGGGACAGGTGTTGATGGAGGTTTCTTTTTGGGATAAACTCTTGGCTAGTCTTGTAAGAGCCTCAGGGCCATTAGCCTAATAACTTCCTATGATCCTATGATCCAATGGAGGATACTTCAGATGAGATCAGAGGAAAGGGAACCAAATCTGATGAGGCCAATAAAGGGCAATGAGGATTATGGTGCTCTTCAACTGTTGGGCTTTCTGAAAGAATTTTGTGATTAACAGAAGGGGAGGATAAGCATAAAGGAGAATGGAGGGCCAATCATGAACTAAAGCATCCCTCGGACTCCCGGGGTGGAATCAGCATGAAGAACTTGCTGCACTTGTTGTGAGGCCAGGCAAAAAGGTTGCAGCTGTGAGCTGCAATGAGAAAGCAGTGTGAAGAGATTGCCCATTCCCAAACATTCATGGCCTCTCTGCAAAAGGGGTAAGAACGGGTTCCTCCTTGCTTGCTGATGTACCAGACTACTGACATATTGTCTGTGTGAACTGCAATTGTCCCCAGAGGAAGAACGCCTTGAAAGGCTTGCAATGAGAGAAGGACTCCTTATCTCTAGGACACTGATATGCAATCTAGTCTCAACAGGAGTCCAAGTGTCTGGGACCATCTTTCCCTTGAACTTCCCCCCTCACATCCTAGCTGGAAAGTATCCATGGTCACTGCGGCTGTGGGGGAGGGAAGGACGAATGGTCTGCTAACAGAGCGGTTGGAATGAATCCACCATTCCAGGTGGGTTCTGCAAATTTTTGTTAACTTGATAGGAGTAGATAGAGACTGGTGAAGTATAGACCACTGCACAGCCAAGGTCCACTGGAGAAGACACACACAGAACCTTGCCAAAGGTACTAGTATTATAGCAGCCACCACAGATCCAAGAGCTTGAAGAACAAGCCTGGTGGGAGGAGAAGGATGAACTAGTAAAGTTTGGACTTGATTTCTCAAAATGTCTATCTGATGGGCAAATAATCTATTTGGGTAAATGTGTTCAGCAGAGCCCCAAGAAATTTCAAAGATTGAACTGGTATTGGCTGTAATTTGTTGTGATGTCTAGGAGGTCCAAAAGCTGATAAAGGTAATCTCTGACCTGAGATAGTTGATGCTTGATTCGGGCAATCAGAAGACAGTCATCTTGGTTCAGAAACACCTGAAAACATTGCAGTCCGAGATGAGCTGCGACCACTGCCATGCATTTGGTCAACACCCTGGGGGTTGTGGTGAGTCCAAACAGCAGACTCTGAAATGGCAGTGACTGGCTCACAGATAGAAGCACAAGAGACTCCTGGAGTGCCTGTCTATTTTGATGTGCTAGTACCCATGGTTTAATTCCATACAGCACATCCAATCATCCTTCCTTAACAACAGAAGGATAAACTGTGCCGTAACTATCTGAAACTTCACTTTATGCACAAGTTCATTCTGCTTAGATCCAAGATTAGCCTTGGATCTCTGGTCTTCTTTGGCAATAAAAAGAAGTGGGAGTAAGTTCTGGATCCTCTCTGTTCAGTGGGACCTATTGGATGACTCTTTTTCACAGTAAATTTTGAATTTCTGATACTGCAAACTCTCTCTGACTGGCTGGAACATCGGGGAGTGTCTTTCGTGTTTTTGGTGGCATAAGGGAAAAGGGAATGTAACAGCCTCTCAATATTATGCTATGCACCCAAGGATTTTTTGTTAACTGGGCCCAGGCACTTAACTGCAGACAAAAATGACCCCTGACTGCTTCCAGGGCAGAGCAGTCAAGCAAAGCTTCAGCAGTGCTGATAGGGCTGGTCAGAAAAAGGTTCCTTGAAGCCCTGATATTGCTGGCCCCCTCTGCCCCTGGGGCAGCATCTCCCATTGAAGCCTCCTCCTCTGCCTCTGGAGGGGAACTCACCAGGTTGGTCAGGAAAAGACCCTTGAGACTTATGGAACCAAATTTTCTTGGCCCCTCTCTGATTCCTGGAGTAGGTCTGTTGAGGGGTAGAAACTTGATCCCTACAGCAGACAAGGTCTTTCCCTCTTTCTCGCTGTGGGTCAGGGTGTGTAACTGATAAACCAAATAAAGAGGAGCCATCAAAGGAAGCACTGACCAAAACATGCCTTAAAGGGCTCCTCGAAGTCACAAAGCCTCAGCCAGACATGTCTGCAGACAGCAATGCCAGTGCCAGCGGCCTGTGAGGTACACTCTGCTGAGTGAAAGATGAGCCTCATGGACAAACTGGAAAGGGAAGAAAGAGTGGCCAGCTTTGGGGAAACTTTCCCGTAGTCCTCTGTCAGCACAGTCTCCGCCAAAGAGTCAGAGTTCTTGACCAGGTCTCTTTGCAGGCGAGTAAAATGTGCCAGGTAGTTGAGCTCTCAGCGTGAAAGTGGCCAAAGAGTAAATGTGCTTGCCGAACCGGTCCACTGCTCCAGACTCCCTGCTAGACAGGTGGATAGTAGAGATTTGTTCAGCTAGATCCTTCCTACTGGCAGCTGCTACCAACTTAGCGTCAAATGGAATACCTCTGGACCAAAAAGAACAGCCTTTAGGGGGGTGAAAGGATTTTGTCAGGTCGCTTAGGCAGGGGTTCTATAGTGTCTTGCTCCTTCCAGGCCAGGTGGGCCACCAGGTCTATGAGGACATCCACCGGGAGGGGGGGGGTCAACCAAGATGTAGATGGGCTATCCCGAAAGCTTACAGAAATACAGACTGCTCAGAAGTAGGATCTTCGGATGACCAAGCAATTCTTTCTTTCAAAATTTCCAAAATGCCTGCAAAAGAGATGTCCTTTGGGGGTGATTTTGAGGATCCTTTTCCCTCATCGAAGTCCATATCCTCAGTGAGGGAGTCCATGAGGGAGTCTAAGTGCCTCCTCTTGCATGTCCGAGGCACTTCCGTTGTGGGATGTTCAGGGGAGGTATCAGAAGAGGTGGAGGCCACCTCAGGTGGAATATCCCAGATACTTCTTGAGACGGGCTGAACCTGGACAGGAATAGAAGGCCCAGTCCACAAATCCAATGAGGAGCGATGGGGCAGAACAGTAGCCAAAGAGATTGGGTCTCTGTCTGCAGAGAAAGCCTTTTCTATAACTTGGAAAGTCGAGGGACCCAGAGAACCCCTACCCAACTCCATAAGGGGGCCGAAGCCCTCAAGGAAGAAATGAGAAGTGCCTCGGACCCACGGCTCCCAGACAGAATCAGACCCATGTTGTTGACAGCCAAAGCACCAAGGGGATGAGACGGCTCCAATAAAATTGGAGCTGAACCCCTACCCTCAGATCAGACCGCGACATCTCGGATCTGTGACCCACTCTGATCCGAAGATCTCAGAAGAGAGGTGGTCAAGGCAACTGTGGGAGTAGAGGAAGCAAAGGTCCTCGGATTTGACACAGAGTCTTTCAGTTGGCTAAGGTCCTTGGGCTCTGATACCACAGCCATATCAGAGCAGGAGAATCTACATTGGTTGGAACACTCACGGAACCACGAGGGAACAAAGCCGACAACACCCCATCTGAATCTGAGCCCTGATGATCTTCCTTACCATCCTGTCCACATCATATTCAGAAGTGCTTCTGGAGGATCTAGATGAAGCTACTGACGAAGGGTGGGGATGCCATGGAGTCTGTAAAATCTTAGTGGGTATAGTGGGAGACACTTCTCAAATGAACGACCCCGTTGACCGACTCCTAGCTGTTGGACCTGAGGTCCTAGGGTCCAACGTTAAGAAGAGAATAGGTAAGACAGAGTCTTCTGATACAACCTCCTTGGATCTGAAGGATGACTAGGATCTGGAGGGGGTCACATAGCCTTGGATCATGAAGAAGTCAGATCCAAAAAGGACTGAGGATCTAACACAGTAGATAAATTCATTGAATTAGATGCAGACAGATCTGAGAGGGCTTTTGAATCTGCTGGTGCTGAGCCTGGTCTTGCAGCTGTAGAAATTGGATCAGAGGTTTTTAAAAGTTTTGCAGGAGGTTCAGACGAAGACCTAGTGTGTTTATGAGGGTGCTTATTTGACCCTGTAGCAGAACCTGGTATAGTCTGTTTGGGGGGGGGGGTTCAGCCACTAGAGAAGAATGAGTGAACAGAGTCAGAATCTCTTTCAAGATTAGTTTGTTGTGCCCATCAGGAATCGCTTTGGGGTTGAACCATTCAGAAATGGCAAACTTGGATTCTAAGTGTGCTGCTGCTAAACAGTAAACACATTTCATGACAATCACAGTGCGGCTTTTTTTTTTAAGACGCAACTAACTAAATATCACTAAGCTAACAGTCTACTAACACCAAAAAAATGGTAAAAACAACAATAATCACTATAAATATATATATATATATATATGTCTATATACACACACACACACATATATACATTATATATATATATATATATATATATATATATTATACACACACACATATATAGTTGAAAGGAATGGGACCCAAGATTGCCCTAATACCTGTGAAAAACTTAGTGGGCAGAAGAAAGAGATAGAAAAACACTATTTAGATGAAAATGGTACTTATCTGAGAAAGGAATTTTGAAATTTCTCACTAACTGCAGGAGAGCTGGAGAACATGTCTGATGTGAATGGCGGTAAACGAGATCTGAGGAAGCTGTGCATTGGTACAGAGGATTGTGGGTACAGGGAGGACCTCATGCCTGGAAGCTGAAGTCTGTAGAAGGGGGACGAGTTGGATCAGAGGATCAGATCTGTAACCCATACATGAATTAGAATGAGAAGGACATCAGATCCATGGTTTCCCCTGTGGCAGACACACTGATCTCAAGCTCCACTACTGGAAGGACTGGAACTGTGTCTGAGTCGGCGAGGCCACAAACACATATGCTTCACCAAAGATGCCAAAAGCTGAGAGAGAAATGTCCTAGTGTATATGGCCTACTGCCAGATCAGTTTTGGCTCTCTGGTCAAAAGCACAAGCATGTACCTCCCTGTTTGTTCACATACCACATCCTCTACAACACAGCTACGCCATCTCAACTTAACTTTTATTACAATGCATTATTGAAATAACTTTCCAAAACAGATGAAATTTAAACAAGAAGCATACATAAAAAACATCTCACACAGCTAATTCTATTTTTACAAACTTAACATCTTACTTAGTAAAACCAAGTTAAAACCATCTGGTGATACGGTTCTATATTAGATCTTCGAATGCTTAGGTTGTCGAACGCTGAAATGTTGACACCTAAACGTCGAAATCTAATAAACGCGACAGGCCAATTGCACAAATTTTTTCCCAGGGAAAATTCTCATACCTTAATTGGAAATTGTGACTTAACAAGGTTATGTATTTACCAGCCATGGGATCTGTATCTATTCTTTCAACCAACAGGCTATAGGTGAAATGTCTGCTTTGGCAAAGAGACTTTACCTAGACCTAAAACTCCTGTCCCCAAGTCCTATAATGCTTTGCATTCCTTGGCTGTCTCCAGATCTATAATGCTGCCAAAATGTAGGCAAAGCTACAGGGAAATTAACCAAGTCTGAAAAACAAACAACAAAGGTAGAGTCTTAGGAATAAAATCACACAGGTGGGTATACTGAAAAGGATGGACACAGCTGATCCATACCTACCCATTTCAGTAAGTACATAACTTTAGTAAACTGAGGTGATTTTATCCATCCTTTTTAACAGGACAGTTTCCCCATGTTGACCTCCTGTGTGGAATAATGAAAGAATCTTACTGAAGATAGCAGCCCAAATGGAAGACCAAGACCTGAACATCACTTCCAGCTTATAGTGCATTATGAAAATATGCAAAGAAGCCCATGTTACAGCTGCACAAATCTCATCCAGGGACAAAGGCTACTGCACTGGTCAAAGGCACAACTGGGTTAGTTAGCACAGGTTTGGTATGCTTTTCATAATAAACTTAAAAAAAAAATCATCAGCCACTAAAATTAAGTTTCTTCAGACACTTTGGAAAAGCGCTTCTTAGGGGATGAGAAAGAAAACAGTGAATTTTCTGAAAGCTTTGAGTTAAAATAAATATACAACTACCTACGACTACCCTCTCCACAGAAATATTCTGGAAAAAATGCAGGCAAACTGACACACTTACTAAGATTAGCTTTAGTAACAACTTTGGGCAGAAAAGAAGGATTAGTCATCTCCGACACAGTGAGACACAATTAGAGAATAAGCCAGTGGTGAACTATCTAGCAATCTTACTCATTTATTTCAGCTGAGGTGCTTGGAAATGCCCATAAGGATACAAAATGCGTGACTAGATTTAGACGTTTTCACATCTTTGGGTGGACATGCCATTAGAAATATTTTTATACACCTATAAAGTTAAGTCTTACGTTCCTGAAGTGCAGTCTACATGCTGGAGCAAGGTAGAAGGATGCATATCTTTTCTGATTTTTCCTATACTGGACAGCTTCAGGAGCTTATTCCAGGATCTGTTTGGGGAACCATGTCTGAACAAAGTATGGAATGACCCCTTTTGAGCAGCTATTGCGCATTGCACTGCAGGGGAAATGGGCTAGACATGAAAACAAGACATTATTTCTTTACTTAAATTAATATCTAAAAAGCAAATGTGAAGAAATGGAAGTTATCAGATCCATCAAGGTCACACATACTACTCTGTAGGGCAGCTATTAGCAAAACCTGGAGCTAAGTGAAATTCAGACAATACAGTTTTTAGCAAAATAGGTGCCTTGGGCTCAAATATATGGTCTTCAATGGGGGCTAGAATTGATATGCTGACTGATTTTGAAGTCAATAATATTAAGATAAGCACCCTGGAGAATATTAGGGTCCAATCTAACACTCTCTTACTAGGCAACTTCAACTACCCTTCCATTAACTGGGTAAACTACTCATGTACCAATACACTTACCCAAAGTTTCCTGGAGTTCACTAATTCCAGTGCCCTGGACCAGCTCATTCTCACCCCCACTAAAGGTAGCAACATCCTTGACTCGGTCATTACTAACATGGGTGACCGTTGCTCTACACCAATAGTCAGCTTCTCCCTGTTTAGATCCAACCACAAACTAATCACCTTGGAAATCCACCCCCCCCCCCCCCAGCAAAGGTAACCACCATGAAAAACTTCTCCAAAGCTACCTAAAAACAGAGGTGGCTAACTTCAAGGCACCCATGCAAATGGAGAATAGTTGTGTGACCCCAGAATCATACACCAATGCACTGTACGAACACATACACAAATGTATGGATCTCGCCATACCCAAAAGAACCAAGACACTCTCCTCAAAAAAAGAAAGCCAATCTGGTGGTCCCCTGCCATAAACAAACTCTACAACAGGAGGAAATTGAAGTGGAATAAGGTGAAGTCCCAAGACTGGAAAATATCCCTTATCTGCCTCAACAAAAAGTTTAGATCCCTCATCAAATCCTCTAAAGCTAGGTATGAAAACAGAATTGCAGCAGATAGTAAAGACAACCACAAGGCCTTCTATACTTATGTAAAGAATCTCCATGGCAATATCCAGATTTGCTCTGAGCTACTGCAGAATGGTACCTCCTATACCAAGCCAACAGATATTGCCAGTATACTGGCCGAAAGATTCAGTGCCAACTTTACCCCTCTCCCTCCCCAAAGAGCCAATCACAATACCAGTAGATTGCCAAGCACCCAGTATTACTGCTGCACAGGTTAAATCCAAATGTCCAAGGCCAAGAATACAGCTTCTATGAGACCTGACAATATCCCTGGTTGTATTCTACATGAACTACTGAGTGAACTGGCACTTCACCTGTATGCCCTGTTCAATCATAGCCTCACCTCAGGCTTTGTCCCTGCCGAATGGCGCACTGCTACAGTCATCCCTCTCCACAAAGTAGGAGCGACTACATGCCCTGGGAACTACTGCCCCATTAGCCTAACGAGTCTGATATGCAAAACTATGGAACACATCATCATGGACTTAATCAACAGGGATATAGGGAATCTCCAAACTCTGGATCTCACATAGTTTGGTTTTGTGAAGGGTAGATCATGCCTGCTCAACTTGGTCGACTTCTTTGAGTCAGTCACCAGAGCTGTGGATGAAGGCAAGGTGGTTCATATAGCCTACCTTTAATCTGGCCAAGGCTTTTGATACCATTCCCCACTCAGGAATCATAGAAAAAACTCACTAAGCTTGGCATCAACCCCTATATCACTAGGTGGGTTGCAAACTGGCTCAAGAGATAGAACCCACAGTGTGAAGGTAGGTGACTCCAAGTCAGACTGCCGATTAGTCACGAGTGGAGTTCCACAAGGTTCGGTCCTGGGTCCTCTCCTGTTTAGTATCTACTTCTTTGAAGTCCAGGCCAACACAAAGGGGCTCTGGCTGACAAGGTTCGCAGACAATTGCAAGTGCAATTGCAAGTTGGGAACTATTATCAATTCCCCAAGTGATACTGACATCCTACAGAATGGCCTCACTGTGATCAACGACTGGTGTCAGAACCATGGCCTTAAGCTCAATGCCAAAGAATGTGTCGTCATCCCCTTTGGGAAAAACCCGGTTCCCATGAATTACCACAGTGATGGTAGTCCACTGAACACAGAAGGCGTTATAAGAGATCTGGGAACGCAGGTTGGCAGCAACCTCTCTTTTGATCACCACATTGTCACTGTGGTCAGAAAGTCCTTTTATGTGGCACATCTCATTACTAAGGAAGGAAGAAAGAGGTCATTGTCTCCCTCAACTCCTCCCTCATTAGGCCAGTCTTCAAGTACAAAGCCCCATTTGACATGTACCTCACTAGACACCTACAACAACTGGAGAGGCTGCAAAAGTACTTCACAAAGAGGATCCTAGGCCTTAAACACTTGTCCTATATGGACATACTCAAAAAACTCCAACTATTCTCTGTCTCATATCGTCTACTTAGAGGCGATCTCTGCTTGACTTACAATGCCATGTCTGACCCAGCTCTGTTAGAAATACTACATCTAAAGAAATCCCAATCCCTCCGCACCACACGCTCCAGACCTCAACCCCATTACCACAGTTAACAGAACATGCTGGAGGGACAGGTTCATAACCCAGAGACTGCCCATGCTATGGAACAGACTTCCCATACATGTCAAGAAGAGCACCTCACTGACCCTCTACAAGAGAAATTCTGATGAGTGGATGGGAAACAGAAAATTCACCCTGGGGATAACTCCAGTGGCTCTACTCGACAGAAGCACTGGCAACTAAGGTTGGGTGGCACTATGCTACGGTAATCCTATGGCTAGACTTGTAAAGGCCCCAGGGTCATTAGCCTAGTACACACCTATGAACCTATAATGGTGTTAGAAACTATAAAAGGATACCCAGAGCAGGAAAGATACTTAGTAAACTTATCTGATTAGTTGGTTAACTCCACTCTGTTTTCTGTTTAAATTTTTTTTATTTAAATTTTGGCTCTTGTAACTCTAAATGGTTATAGAAGTTGCTAGTTTTTCTTGTGTTCAGTGATATCTGCCTTTTTTTCTTTTAATCATGCTGTTCTCAAGACATCAAAGAGAAGATACATATATAAAATTATCAGCAATACATAACTGTAGTCTTTGGGCACCTAAGACCTTTTATATACCAGTTTGCTAATGTAGTTCTTGCATGTTAGATTATGGAACGTTCTGGAGTGTGTTTTTTTTACCATGTTTGTTATTACTTGACATTAATACACATATACATTTTTAACATAAAATTTATACATATATTTAGATTTCAGGTGCTGCTGTCACACTATATCATGCTTGTTCTGTCAGCACAATTTTTGGGTTATGCTGTGAATACTTGTATTTCCTTTGTAAAAGCAATTATGTTACTACTAACAGGTTCATAGGTAAGTACTAGGGTAGTTTCTTTTGTGGGCTATTTTAAGCCTACCAATTTCCCTTTTTGTGCTCAAAATAACATATCCTATTAATGGTTACAGATTAGCCTTACCAAACCCATGGTCGATAATTATATATTACCCATAATGGGAACAAATGGGTTTATACTGTATATAATTTGAGGGGACCCATGCATGGGATAAAGCATTTAGGAGCTGCCTTTGTTCATTAGTAGTACACGGGAGAGTCCTGGGGTTAATATTCTGTTTCTCATTGATACATAGTTTGAATGTGGACAAGGACGAGCTTTGCTTTATGTGGATGGGGAGTCTGTTCCACAGCAATGGTATCCTCTATGAGATATACATGTCCTTCCAAACCATTCTCTTGATGTTCTAGAAGAGGTTTAGATACCTAGACCAAGTACTTCTGATGCAGTTTGTCTTGCTGATGTGCAGTAAATCCATCAGTAATAGGTTGGAGGATGCCTTGTGAGCCAGACACAGGTCACCTCTTAGCAGTCTGTAGGATACAGAGTATAGTGACAGTGCTCTGAGTCGGTCCATGTAGGAAATGTTGTTTAGGCCTTGCATCCTCTTAATAAGGTATCTCTGTAGGCATTCCAGTTGTTGCATGTGCCTGGACAAATACATACCAAAGGGGGCATTATACTCAATAGCTGGCCTAATAAAGGCAGAGTACAGGGGGGCAATGACATCCCTAGATCTAGACACGATCCCTTTATTTATAAGCTGTGCAATGCAGAAGGTCTTTCTTACAAAAACAGACATGTGTTGGTCAAAAGTTAGATCACTGTTCATACAAGTTCCCAAATCTTGAACAATTGTGTCAACTGCAAAGGTAACTTTAATTTTCGATTAGGTAATGCCTGTGGATGCTGCCAAAAACTCTGGGCAAGTGCTTCATTTGTCAAAAATCTAGTTTTGTGTACTTGTTCCAAGTTAAAAGGGGATGGGGTTCTGAAAATTTATTTTTTTTAATGTTTTCACTGAAGCAAAAGGTTTTGAAAAAATGACATAGGATCAAATAGAGATGAGAAGAAGCAAATGCATAAAAGATCAGCCTGATACACAGCAGTATGTGCATAAAAACAAAAAGTTGCAAATAAACATTCAAAAACAGTCATACATAATTGGTGAGAGTAACATCTTGTTTTTTTCATAATGGCTACTCTGTCCATATTGTCACAG